>NW_028163528.1:0-90613 GCF_964263955.1 Coregonus lavaretus
CCACCCCCCCCTCCCTCTCTCTCTTTCTCACACACGCAGACACACAAGTACAGAGAAGCTTAGAAAGAGATCATGGTCGTTTTAGTCAGGACTCATACACGCAGCCGCAGCCGCAATTGTGAAAATGACGTTTTTATCCATTTTTGATATGCTTATCCTTTTAGTTTTGGTTTACTACTTTGTTGGATTCACTATTTTAAAATAGCGGTTTGTTCTTTTATTTAATTTAAATTGTTTCACTTTCTTTCGGCATTAGAATAAATAATCAGATGCTTAATGTTCCATCCCTATGTCAAACAATAACGTCACCGACCACAAAAGACGATTGTTGAAGGTGTTTTTTCCACCCTTTTTTTTATCGGCTTCATACTTTCTGTTTTCAGTTTGTCTGGGTGCCCCCGTGCCAAGAAAAGTGGGATTAAAAACAGCCCCCACCAAGGACGACAAGGAGGACTACCGAGCTCTTAAAGTTCGTACCACTAAGAAAGCCACGCCCTTTTTTCTTCTAATTAAGATATACGGTAAAAGTCACTTCCAAAAAAAAGTAAAGGCAGTCACGCTGACCTCCGTGACCCAAGCCCCAGTCTGTCTCCTAGAGATGACATCATCACACAGTGCCACACCCAGACCAGCCTGAGACGCAATGCGCCGCTGCGCTGACTCACAGTACTGATAGTTCATTGTAGAGTATTGCAGTGTAGATCACGTCTCAAAAAAATATTACATTAACATTTCTCTGAAATTGTCTCTTTTCAACTGACGACAGCTAATAAAAGACCTTGGTGTCTGTGTTTGTTGAATGTCCCTGCTTGGTTATGCTACCACAACATGATGCCATGCTACCACAACATGATGCCATGCAACAGGTAGAGTACTTAAAAGTGGGGGGGTACTATAATGGTAAACTGCGGCAGAGAAGTAACACTTTGTTTTTTAGTCATGGGCAGGTTTTTTTGGCCTCATAGTCAAAATAGTGGTTGCATAATGAAATAGTGTTGCATAGTGAAATAGTGTTGCATAGTGAAATAGTGTTGCATAGTGAAATAGTGTTGCATAGTGAAAATAGTGTTTGCATAGTGAAATATGTTGCATTGAAATAGTGTTGCATAATGAAATAGTGTTGCATAGTGAAATAGTGTTGCATAGTGAAATAGTGTTGCATAGTGAATAGTGTTGCATATTCAAATAGTGTTGCATAATGAAATAGTGTTGCATAGTGAATAGTGTTGCATAGTGAAATAGTGTTGCATAGTGAAATAGTGTTGCATAGGAAATAGTGCTTGCATAGTGAAATAGTGTTGCATAGTGAAATAGTGTTGCATAGTGAAATAGTGTTTGCATAGTGAAATAGTGTTGCATAGTGAAATAGTGTTGCATAATGAAATAGTGTTGCATAGTGAAATAGTGTTGCATAGTGAAATAGTGTTGCATAATGAA
Organism: Coregonus lavaretus; assembly: GCF_964263955.1. NCBI lineage: Eukaryota > Metazoa > Chordata > Actinopteri > Salmoniformes > Salmonidae > Coregonus > Coregonus lavaretus. The sequence continues at coordinate 1,438 of NW_028163528.1, forward strand.
ATAGTGTTGCATAGTGAAATGATACCAGCTTACTGTAATGGTATAATCTTACACATTTATTTTTTTATATTAAATGATGTTAGAACTATATTTACCATACACTTTGTACTTTACATCTCATCTCTCTCTACAAGTCGCATACCTATAGATATACTAATTACCCCCCCCCCCCCCCTCTCTCTCTCTCTCTCTCTCTCTCCCTCTCTCTCTCTCTCTCTCTCTCTCTCTCTCTCCCTCTCTCTCTCTCTCCCTCTCTCTCCCTCTCTCTCTCTCTCTCCTCTCTCTCTCTCTCTCTCCTCTCCCTCTCTCTCTCTCTCTCTCTCTCTCTCTCTCTCTCTCTCTCTCTCTCTCTCTCTCTCTCTCTCTCTCTCTCCCTCTCTCTCTCTCTCTCTCCCCTACAGATGCCCCGTGCCAGGCTGTGACAGCCTGGGTCACATCAGTGGGAAGTACGCCACGCATCGCAGTGCCTATGGGTGCCCGCTAGCTGCCCGCAGGCAGAAGGAGGGGATGCTCAATGGAAACCCTTTCTCCTGGAAGGCCTTTAAGACGGAGGCCCCCACCTGCCCCACCCCCGGCTGTGATGGATCAGGACACGCCAACGGCAGCTTCCTCACACACCGCAGGTAAGGACCAATCACAACACAGAACACAGGGCAGCTTCCTCACACACCGCAGGTAAGGACCAATCACAACACAGAACACAGGGCAGCTTCCTCACACACCGCAGGTAAGGACCAATCACAACACAGAACACAGGGCAGCTTCCTCACACACCGCAGGTAAGGACCAATCACAACACAGAACACAGGGCAGTTTATTACCACTGGTTGCATCATCAATCTAACTGTATCATTTTGTGGTTCATTCATGGTTTCAAGTACTCAACTTGATGAAATGGACCATCTTTATTCCTCCTGTTTGTAGTCTATCTGGCTGTCCCAGAGCCTCCTTTGCCAAGAAGAAAGCCAAGTTCCCTGGAGATGAGTACCTGAGCACCAAGTTCAGGGCCAGCGACGGTAAGAGTACAACTGAATAGGGAACACCTTTGTGTGACAGACAATGTCTAGTCAATACAGTATTTCAAACTAGGATGTTTGTCCATTAACTCTGTGTCATTGTTCTGTTCAAGCTTTTAATGGTTGGTTTAATAAAATTATGAGTTTTTTAATGGTGAGCGAGTGTTGCGCCTTTTCAAACTATGATGTTGGCCCAGTTTTCCTGTTCTCTCTTATGACCTCATGCATCTCTCCCCTTCCATCCTGCAGTTCTGGATAATGACGAGGACATCAAGCAACTCAACAAGGAGATCAATGAGCTCAACGAAACCAACAACGAGATGGAGACAGACATGGTGAACCTGCAGACACAGGTGTGTCTGTGTGTCTGTGTGTCTGTGTCTGTGTGTGTGTCTGTGTGTCTGTGTGTCTGTGTGTCTGTGTGTGTGTGTTTGTGTGTCTGTGTGTGTGTGTCTGTGTGTCTGTGTGTGTGTGTGTCTGTGTGTCTGTGTGTGTTTGTGTGTCTGTGTGTGTCTGTGTGTCTGTGTGTCTGTGTGTGTGTTTGTGTGTGCGTATGTGTGTCTGTGTGTGTGTATGTGTGTCTGTGTGTGTTTGTGTGTCTGTGTGTGTGTGTGTCTGTGTGTCTGTGTGTGTGTTTGTCTGTGTGTCTGTGTGTCTGTGTGTGTGTGTGTCTGTGTGTGTGTGTCTGTGTGTCTGTGTCTGTGTGTCTGTGTGTCTGTGTGTGTGTTTGTGTGTGCGTCTGTGTGTCTGTGTGTCTGTGTGTGTGCGTGTCACATTATTGAGTCAGTGTCTAACAGTTTAACATTGTGGTTTATTGCAAAATGCCTGAGCTCAAGTAAATGTATAAACTGTATGTGTAAATAACTGTTGGGCCTGTGGTGCAGATCTCATCCATGGAGAAGAACCTGAAGAACATTGAGGAGGAGAACAAGCTGATAGAGGAGCAGAATGAGGTTCTCTTCATGGAGCTATCTGGCCTCAGCCACGCCCTGATCCGCAGCTTGGCCAACATACGCCTCCCACACATGGTGAGTTATATGCAGTTACATACGGTACTGAAAAAGCTGTGGCTAACACAAACTAACACACACACTAACACAAACTAATACACACACTAACACAAACTAATACACACACTAACACAAACACACTAACACAAACTAATACACACACTAACAGAAACACACTAACACAAACTAATACACACACTAACAGAAACACACTAACACAAACTAATACACACACTAACACAAACACACTAACACAAACTAATACACACACTAACAGAAACACACTAACACAAACTAATACACACACTAACACAAACACACTAACACAAACTAATACACACACTAACAGAAACACACTAACACAAACTAATACACACACTAACACAAACACACTAACACAAACATATACTGAAATTCCTTGTTTTCGCAAACACAGCAGGAGCCAATCACTGAGCAGAATTTCGACAGCTACTTGAGCACCCTGACTGACATGTACACCAACAAGGAGTGCTACCAGAACCCGGAGAACAAGGCTCTGCTGGAGAACATCAACAAGGCCGTGAAGAGCATCAAGGTGTGAAAACCTCCACGAGGAAAAATAGTGAAAACATGTAAAATGGAGGAGAGAGATGGCGTCAAGAGACCACAGTATATTTACAGAGAATACAAATACAAAAAAGGGCATTCAGGTTTTATAAACGACAACTTAAATTAAACCCAGGGAGCATTCTGTAAAGAAGAAAAAACGGAACTAGGACCAAAATCCAACATGCTGCTGCTGGGATCGGTAGGAGGATGTGGAACGGAACCAAATCCTTTAGTTTGAATTGATGAAAAAATATATATCTGGGCTTTTGATTGTTTGTTTTATGTTATCTTTGTCGTTTTCATGTCTGTCCTGTTTTGGAGGTATCTCTGTTTTGGAGGTATCTCTGTTTTGGAGGTATCTCTGTTTTGGAGGTATCTCTGTTTTGGAGATATCTTTGTTTTGAAGGTGTCTCTGTTTTGGAGGTATCTCTGTTTTGGAGGTATCTCTGTTTTGGAGATATCTTTGTTTTGGAGGTATCTCTGTTTTGAAGGTATCTCTGTTTTGGAGGTATCTCTTTGACTGTCCCAATGTATTCTGTAATTCAAGCTTTAGTTCAGCAACAATTTGGAGAAGAAAGAAAGAAAGATGGAAGTAGTGGGTATGACCTGCCTACATGAGGTGAAGAAAACCGGCTAGAAAATAACAAAAACAAAGCTGAAGAAACATGAACATTGTGTCCTAGAGAAGACACGAAGGCTTCAGAAAGGATGCTCTGGGGCAGGATAAGGAGAGTGTGCTTGTGAGCGCTGCAGTACTCCTATTGAGGAGAAGCAAATGGAGAATCACTGAACTCTGAGGTCTTCTTGAGCAATGGTTCATGTGCTTATTGTTGTTACTACTGCAGCAAAGATGTCAACATGGCTCCATGTCTCAATTCAGCGGAACAGCTCTTCAAATGAAGATTAAGTCACAAATCACTGGGGGGGGGGGGGTTCTCTTCTGAAATCAACAGTACAGCCTGTTATATATTTTTTATGGAACAACTGGTGTCTGAGAGCAGCAAATGCAGCCTTTTTTCTTTGAACTGAATTATGATAGTAATGGTCAATTCCAGTTAGTCATATCAATAGTTTTTATGAACATAGAAATTGCACTTCATTTCAATGAATAGTTTGTGGTACAATAATTATTGTTATATAAATTATTTAAATTTGTGAATGCTCAAATTGTAATTTATTTCCATTTTATGTTAACCTACTATTTATTTAATATTATCTATTTATTAACTTTTGTTTTATTGTTTTGTAAAACAAAAAAATGCAACCCTGCTGGTCTATCATGGCTATAAAGATTTTAAACAGGGATTCTTCTACGTCAATATTTAAAAATCTATATAGAGAACTGTTCACACTTTTGTTTTTAATATTTTTTTTAAAAAACATTTTTAAGTGCAGATATTTTATAACTGACAAGGTTTTGATAATTTTATAAAAGTGATTTCATTTCTGTTATTTCTGTTATTATAAAGTATCTTCAGAAAATCCACGGTTTAAAAAGAAATTATGTATTTATTATTTATTTAACATTGAAGAAATTGACTGTCATATGGTTGTATATTTATTTAGTCATTTCTGTGTGTGCTGTGATGGCTAAGTCTTAGTAGTCTTAAAATCCATTGCTAATATTTAAATAAAGAAGAAAAAAAATGGTCAGAAAGAAAAAAATAGAATATTGTTTGATTTACTTTCATAGATATACCAGCAGTTCCTCCTAAGCAGAATAACCAACAAAAGCAGTCACTGTTCTGTTGGTATCAGATTGTCTTTGTGTCAGCCATGATTTGTTTGCGTTTTGTCAGGAAAAATAAGACCAAGAAAATAGATATAAGGATCAAATGTTACCTCTCCTAGCGCTTTGTAGTGGCCAACACTGGCTAACCCAAAACATCTTTAATGTACGATAGACGTTTTAATGCCTTTTGATAAAATATTTTTCTCTGTTCATTATTTTCTCTCAATGTGTTGAGCAGAAGCTCCATAGAGCTCTGTTCCAGTGTGTTCCATCTAGACTGGATGTCTGTGTCTAAAAAACTTAAAGGACATCTTCAAGGAAAAACTAAACCATCAAGGAGGATGACAACTATTATCAGATCCACTTCTATGCCCTTGTAGCCTTATTCTAGATTTCATTTGTTGATGCACAAAGTGCCACTAAAACCCTCACTTTCTTTCCTGATTCTTTGCATTCTGCAATGTACAATGTCTGGTCACGTGACATGACCAGGGCATCAGACCGAGAGTTGGGATTGTTTCAGATGCCTTTATTTCTTTGCCAAGATGGCCATAAGTACACTATATACACATTCTGTATAAATAGAATTTTAAAAGCTATATATATGAATATAAACATACATATATTTTTCCAGTGTAATTGTTGACTCTTTTTCTCTTGTATTAGCTTATCAGAGGAACAATACCTGCCTGAGAGTTGTGACGACTAGAGGCGATTATGACTGTGGCTTTTTAGGTTTCCTTTTCTATGGATTTCTCTATCTTTGATCCAGACATGGTGAAGATGCTAACGCATGTTGTAGTGAATCTGAAATGCTAATGTATGTTGTAGTGAATCTGAAATGTCTGTAATCTTAACTAAATGGTTGGCTCTTCGTTCAAATGTCCTGTGAGTGAGTTAATGTATAGAGGCCTCTTCATAGTGGTCACATTGGCGCTATATTGTGCAGTACTGTATCGTTGTGATAAGGTTATGATGAGGTCAGTTCACAAACACGGATCACAACGTCAAAAAGCCAATAGGGAAAGTGTAGTACTTGCTCTGAGTGATCTGTTGCAGCTAGTGGTAGACCCTGTGATAATATGATGAGGTAGCATAGTGGTAGACCCTGTGATAATATGATGAGGTAGCCTAGTGGTAGACCCTGTGATAATATGATGAGGTAGCATAGTGGTAGACCCTGTGATAATATGATGAGGTAGCATAGTGGTAGACCCTGTGATAATATGATGAGGTAGCCTAGTAGGAGACCCTGTGATAATATGATGAGGTAGCCTAGTGGGGGACCCTGTGATAATATGATGAGGTAGCCTAGTAGGAGACCCTGTGATAATATGATGAGGTAGCCTAGTGGGAGACCCTGTGATAATATGATGAGGTAGCCTAGTGGGGGACCCTGTGATAATATGATGAGGTAGCCTAGTAGGAGACCCTGTGATAATATGATGAGGTAGCCTAGTAGGAGGCCCTGTGATAATATGATGAGGTAGCCTAGTGGGCGACCCTGTGATAATATGATGAGGTAGCCTAGTGGGAGACCCTGTGATAATATGATGAGGTAGCCTAGTGGGAGACCCTGTGATAATATGATGAGGTAGCCTAGTGGGCGACCCTGTGATAATATGATGAGGTAGCATAGTGGTAGACCCTGTGATAATATGATGAGGTAGCCTAGTGGGAGACCCTGTGATAATATGATGAGGTAGCCTAGTGGGAGACCCTGTGATAATATGATGAGGTAGCCTAGTGGGAGACCCTGTGATAATATGATGAGGTAGCCTATTGGGAGACCCTGTGGTAATATGATGAGGTAGCCTAGTGGGAGACCCTGTGATAATATGATGAGGTAGCCTAGTGGGTGACCCTGTGATAATATGATGAGGTAGCCTAGTGGGTGACCCTGTGATAATATGATGAGGTAGCCTAGTAGGAGACCCTGTGATAATATGATGAGGTAGCCTAGTGGGGGACCCTGTGATAATATGATGAGGTAGCCTAGTAGGAGACCCTGTGATAATATGATGAGGTAGCCTAGTAGGAGGCCCTGTGATAATATGATGAGGTAGCCTAGTGGGCGACCCTGTGATAATATGATGAGGTAGCCTAGTGGGAGACCCTGTGATAATATGATGAGGTAGCCTAGTAGGAGACCCTGTGATAATATGATGAGGTAGCCTAGTGGGAGACCCTGTGATAATATGATGAGGTAGCCTAGTAGGAGACCCTGTGATAATATGATGAGGTAGCCTAGTAGGAGACCCTGTGATAATATGATGAGGTAGCCTAGTAGGAGGCCCTGTGATAATATGATGAGGTAGCCTAGTGGGCGACCCTGTAATAATATGATGAGGTAGCCTAGTGGGAGACCCTGTGATAATATGATGAGGTAGCCTAGTGGGCGACCCTGTGATAATATGATGAGGTAGCCTAGTAGGAGACCCTGTGATAATATGATGAGGTAGCCTAGTGGGAGACCCTGTGATAATATGATGAGGTAGCCTAGTGGGAGACCCTGTGATAATATGATGAGGTAGCCTAGTGGGAGGCCCTGTGATAATATGATGAGGTAGCCTAGTAGGAGACCCTGTGATAATATGATGAGGTAGCCTAGTAGGAGACCCTGTGATAATATGATGAGGTAGCCTAGTAGGAGGCCCTGTGATAATATGATGAGGTAGCCTAGTGGGAGACCCTGTGATAATATGATGAGGTAGCCTAGTGGGAGACCCTGTGATAATATGATGAGGTAGCCTAGTAGGAGACCCTGTGATAATATGATGAGGTAGCCTAGTAGGAGGCCCTGTGATAATATGATGAGGTAGCCTAGTGGGAGACCCTGTGATAATATGATGAGGTAGCCTAGTGGGAGACCCTGTGATAATATGATGAGGTAGCCTAGTGGGAGACCCTGTGATAATATGATGAGGTAGCCTAGTGGGAGACCCTGTGATAATATGATGAGGTAGCCTAGTGGGCATGGATGGTATAACTAGCTTTCAGCCAGTGTAATGAAATTCTCTTGTGTATTATTTTTTTTTAAACCATTGAAAATGCCAGTATTTGAGCATGGACTTCTAAGAGCACACTGGGTAATGGCCGCTAACAATGTACTGGTACTCACCGCAGCAGAGTGAGAAAGAGAAACAAAGAACTGTGTATTTAACCTGTTTGTGTTTTAATGTCAATCTAAACATTGTTTGAGATGTAGAATTCCCTTTGCATCAGTGTCCGGGGGTTTGATTCAATTAATGCTATCGCGTTTTTGATATATGGCAGTAATACTTTTCAGACCAAACATTTTGACCAACCCCTCTATTCTTTTTATAGAGGGGATGCAGAGTTTGGCTCGCAGGTTCCTGGGAAGAGCTGACTATAGAGGGGATGCAGAGTTTGGCTCGCAGGTTACTGGGAAGAACTGACTATAGCAGCATAATAATATTATGCTAGGACATCAGCCAAAGCTTGCGGCGATAGCAGGGATTGGATCAAGCCCTCCAAGTGAAAAGAGAGGAACATGTGGGAGTGGAGATTGATTTGCAAGGCTAGAGGTCTCCCTCTTGGTTTGAGAGAGAGAGAGGCGTTTGTTGCATAAATATGTGTCCATCACTCAGAATTTCAAAACCTTTAATGGCTTCTACCCTTTTGTCTTGTGTAACCTTTCCTCAGGAAGGAGTTCTTCATACATTTGATTAAGAAAGTAGCTTATTCTTCCTCCTCCCTTTAATGCAGAAGTATACTAGACTAGGAGAGAATGAAGATTATGATTGTTCTGGTATCTTATTTGATATGGCATGACCCCTTTTAAACTGCTTGAACTGCACTGAGGTCTGAGATAAAATGGCTAAATGATAAAGATAGTTACAGAACTTAATGTAATCAAGTGTTAACAACAACAGCGTGTACATTTGATAATGATTGATGAACATATTCTTCACATAAGGAGTTTATGTCTTCCATATTTGTAATGTTTTAGTCTTTTTTCTAAATGGCCGATTGTGTGATTGGATAGAAGCACTGAAAATGTGGACTGTGTCAAATTGGCACAGAGTAGGGTGTGTGACTGGTCGGTTAAATAGATGGTCATGTTACGCCAACCAATGCAATGCTGTGTTGACAGTTTTTATTTATAAACACTACATTTGACTACATGGATGATAATGTTAATGTCTGCGGATGAGACATGATGGTGCAGCATGGTGACATATTGTGCCATGTCATGTGATTGTGACATGGCATGTAAAACTATCAATTTCAGTTTGATAGTTGTAAATGATGTGGTCTCATGGAGTGGTTGTAGAAGTACAGTGTTGCATGTAAAAAGCAAAGTCTCTGTTTGCTCTGATCAAAAGTGATCACACACCTGTGAATCCCCCTGAATAATGCAGAACATAAAACCAATGATCTAATATTTCAGTCTACGATAGGCCAGGGTATACACAGATCCTCAGTAGAGTACCCTGTAAACATGAGGAAAGATAGCCCAAAGCTCCCTATTCTGAGATTGGTACACATCTGGAGGCCCCTGAGAATGGTCCCCTGATTCTGTTCTCTCCAGACAAGGGAGGGAGAGAGAGCCAATCGTTAGGTGCCTATACTTCAAACGTTCACATCCAATTTAAAAACACAAAATGTAACAAATCAAAGTAGATCACATGCGTACAGACAAACCACACTAACATCCCCAGTAGAAAGGCATGTCTCGTAGAATGGTACAACATGTCGTTGAGCTAATCAAACCAAAACGAACTCCTTCTATAGGTTCTGTAGCTTAAAGCTGTGTGATTTTATCATGTGTGCCTTTCTCGCTCCACTCACTGCAAGCAAAGGTGTGTTTACATTTGAAGAAGCTGGCTCAAATCCTGCTCAGGAGGTTGGCAAGGGTGAAGATGCCTTTTTCAGGGGGTCAGGGAGGGTTGGGGGGCTATTAAAATAAAATAAAAGATTAAATATGTCTTTGACAGGCAGGCAGGAGAAGATACTATTAGTGTTGCTGTGGTGACACATTAATTGTTGTTACAGACACAAAACATCAATATGTTATAATGGTAAAGAAACTGTGATCTAATTACGATGATTCAGGTACCAAACTGCATGGACAGTTTCTGTGAAGGAAATATCAAATGAACATAAACTTTATTATAGATAATGCATTAGTGTGTAGGGTATTATTTTGAAACAAGTTGAAGTCTCTGTACATATTTGTATTAAGGAACAATGTTATTGTTGTTGTATTAAAGAACATTTGGGGGAAAAAGTACATAGAGTTTGTGACTAAATCCACAGCCAAGGGTTGTCCTGCTAGCCCATTTTTACAGAGATGAGCTATTTTTACTGGTAATTTTATAAGCATTGATATTAATAATATCCTTTTGAAAATTACAAACTTCCAAAATTACAAGCACTTCCACAATGATAGATAGTAAGGATTTTTGTTACTTTTGTAGAGGTGGTTGTTCTTTTGCTACCATTTTGTAAAGCAGGACAAGGCCTTGGCTGTGTGTTCTCCGGGTCTCCTGTTTTCTTTTGGAAGTTAACTCTGTAGTTGGGCTGAAATTGTGACTCTGTGTTTGTGTCCATGTTCTTGTGTTCCTGTGTCAGTGTTATAAACAAGAGAAGTGATGTCAGTTATTGTGGGGGTATCAACCATGTTATCTATGAAAAACATTAATAAAGAATTATAGACAAGTGCATCTGTCGCTTGCTTTTATTGGTGTGTGTGTGTGTGTGTGTGTGTGTGTGTTTGTGCGTGTGTGTGTGTGTGTGTGTGTGTGTGCGTGTGTGTGTGTAGATGCCATACACTGTAGGCTATGGGTTGCCAGAGGATGAAAAGAAAAGAAAAAAACGTCTCTCTTGTTTGTTGTTTGACAAAATGGGGGACTGTGTTTGATGACAGGCTGTCTTGGCATGGATGAGCACTGACATCTACTGGGCTACATGGAATCTACAAGTAATAGAATCTCAAAAATTGTGCCACAGCCACATGACATGTTTGAGTCAGATATTTGCCAGGCAGTTATTGTAAATAAGAATGTGTTCTTAATTTACCTGCCTGGTAAAATCCAAGTTAAATACAAATAAAATAAATTTGAGTCAGTGAAGTGTCCTCAGACTCCAGTAGCCTAGTTTCTGTAACATGAACAAACATGAACTACCATAGCCTTTTACATGTTGCTGACTGTGTATAAATGAATAATATAAAAGCTATATAGAAATAGAAATCACTATATGCTATTTGTTGTAAGCTACTATAATAGAACAGACAGCATACATTATTCTGATAAAATATGATTTGCTTCATTTAGCTTCATGTCCACATCCCGGTTCAACCCTAACCCTGGGCCTAACCCTAGCTTCATGTCCACATCCTGGTTCAACCCTAACCCTGGGCCTAACCCTAGCTTCATGTCCACATCCCGGTTCAACCCTAACCCTGGTCCTAACCCTAGCTTCATGTCCACATCCCGGTTCAACCCTAACCCTGGGCCTAACCCTAGCTTCATGTCCACATCCCGGTTCAACCCTAACCCTAGGCCTAACCCTAGCTTCATGTCCACATCCCGGTTCAACCCTAACCCTAGGCCTAACCGTAGCTTCATGTCCACATCCCGGTTCAACCCTAACCCTGGGACTAACCTTAGCTTCATGTCCACATCCCGGTTCAACCCTAACCCTAGGCCTAACCCTAGCTTCATGTCCACATTCCAGTTCAACCCTAACCCTAAAGATAAGTATAAAGCTTGTATTCAACTGATTGATGTGCTATATTAAATCAGCAGCAGTGGCGACCTGTCATTCAGGCAGAGCCCCACCTGTTTTGAGCCCCACATTTTTTTGCTAAAAAAACCAACAAAAAACATTTATTGGCTTGCCTGTTTTACATGTTATTTTGGCATTAATACGTGTCACATATCAATTTGCAGACAATGTAAAAAAATAAAAATGTAATTGAGTTAATAAAGCCGTTTTTTTGCTTCCTTGAGTAAGGCAGCTCCAAAACGCAGGTGTTTCAGCCTAGCTCAGTGCTTTCTGTGGTGGTGGGGCAGCCAGCAGAAAATACGGAGCGTAGGTGTTGGTAATGTTCTCTAGTTGCGCCGTGATTGGCTCAGTGTTCTGTCACTCATGGGGACACTACTTCACCACTAAGTCTAAGGGTTGAGCTCGAAAATTCAAGCCCCTTGGTTGCTGCCATAGAGTTACATTAGAAGTGCCCATCCAAGAAGGCTCAAGGTCATTGGCCACAGATAAAATGACATCAAATCACGTTATATCTACAGTAGCTTTGATTGGACTGATCCTGTCAACATCATACTTTGAAAATCTTAGCTAGCAGTCATCATCATGAATCAAGTCGACAATCTACTGGCAAATCCTTTTTAATCCTTTTCATATGAAGATAAATAATGAAGAGAAATTATAGATAAAACGTATCGGTGCTCATCGGCCATTGGACATGAACATTACACAACAAGTTGGACATCGCAAATTCAACAATGAGTGGTTTGGAAGGAATTAGTGGGTAACGGCAAGCATTGCAAAGCAATCCCTAGCCTGCTATTCAGTGGAGTGGCTGTGTGGTTCCAAGTCTGGGATTAAGGGTCTCTTTTCCAAGTTTAAAATGATAAACATTCAACATTGGCCATGCTGTCAATTAAGCATGATTTGTGCCGCGCTCTAAACAACTGTTACCTCGGAACTGCGAAATCTGACTTCAGTGAGTTCAAGACCACTGGGAACTCGGGAAAAACGAGCTCCGACTGGGAAAATACGTTTTGAACTGTCATCCAACTCGGAATTGTAAATCGGGAACTCGGGCCTCTTTCTAAAGCTATGACCTGAAGATCACTGACGTCATCATGATTCGACCTTGTTTTTTTCCGAGTTCTGAGTTGTCTTGAAAGCACCATAAATCCAGAGAATGACAGACTTTGATGACAAAATTTGCCCACGATGGACCGCCGCGCCACCTTCCTGTTCAAGTGAGCACAGCACAACAAGGTGAGTCCAAAAATGTATTGTATGCTGCTGCATAAATGATGCAATATGCCAAAAAAGTATTTGATCCCCTGCTGATTTTGTACATTTGCCCACTGACAAAGACATGATCAGTCTATAATTTTAATGGTAGGTTTATTTGAACAGTGAGAGACAGAATAACAACAAAAAAATCCAGAAAAACGCATGTCAAAAATTTTATAAATTGATTTGCATTTTAATGAGGGAAATAAGTATTTGACCCCTCTGCAAAACATGACTTAGTACTTGGTGGCAAAACCCTTGTTGGCAATCACAGAGGTCAGACGTTTCTTGTAGTTGGCCACTAGGTTTGCACACATCTCAGGAGGGATTTTGTTCCACTCCTCTTTGCAGATCTTCTCCAAGTCATTAAGGTTTCGAGGCTGACGTTTGGTAACTCGAACCTTCAGCTCCCTCCACAGATTTTCTATGGGATTAAGGTCTGGAGACTGGCTAGGCCACTCCAGGACCATAATGTGCTTCTTCTTGAGCCACTCCTTTGTTGTCTTGGCCGTGTGTTTTGGGTCATTGTCATGCTGGAATACCCATCCACCACCCATTTTCAATGCCCTGGCTGAGGGAAGGAGGTTCTCACCCAAGATTTGACGGTACATGGCCCCGTCCATCGTCCCTTTGATGCGGTGAAGTTGTCCTGTCCCCTTAGCAGAAAAACACCCCCAAAGCGTAATGTTTCCACCTCCATGTTTGACGGTGGGGATGGTGTTCTTGGGTCAAAGGCAGCATTCCACCTCCTCCAAACACGGCGAGTTGAGTTGATGCCAAAGAGCTCGATTTTGGTCTCATCTGACCACAACACTTTCACCCAGTTCTCCTCTGAATCATTCAGATGTTCATTGGCAAACCTCAGACGGGCCTGTATATGTGCTTTCTTGAGCAGGGGGACCTTGCGGGCGCTGCAGGATTTCAGTCCTTCACGGCGTAGTGTGTTACCAATTGTTTTCTTGGTGACTATGGTCCCAGCTGCCTTGAGATCATTGACAAGATCCTCCCGTGTAGTTCTGGGCTGATTCCTCACCGTTCTCATGATCATTGCAACTCCACGAGGTGAGATCTTGCATGGAGCCCCAGGCCGAGGGAGATTGACAGTTCTTTTATGTTTCTTCCATTTGTGAATAATCGCACCAACTGTTGTCACCTTCTCACCAAGCTGCTTGGCGATGGTCTTGTAGCCCATTCCAGCCTTGTGTAGGTCTACAATCTTGTCCCTGACATCCTTGGAGAGCTCTTTGGTCTTGGCCATGGTGGAGAGTTTGGAATCTGATTGATTGATTGCTTCTGTGGACAGGTGTCTTTTATACAGTTAACAAGCTGAGATTAGGAGCACTCCCTTTAAGAGTGTGCTCCTAATCTCAGCTCGTTACCTGTATAAAAGACACCTGGGAGCCAGAAATCTTTCTGATTGAGAGGGGGTCAAATACTTATTTCCCTCATTAAAATGCAAAATCAATTTATAAAAAAATTTTGACATGCGTTTTTTCTGGATTTTTGTTGTTGTTATTCTGTCTCTCACTGTTCAAATAAACCTACCATTAAAAATTATAGACTGATCATTTCTTTGTGAGTGGGCAAACGTACAAAATCAGCAGGGGATCAAATACTTTTTTCCCTCACTGTATACTGTAGCTAGGAAAGTAATACTAAGGGAATGTTGTGTAGTAAACTGTTAGTAGGCCATGTGCCTCACCCTAATCATTTGGTATATTTTCCCCTCATAACTTAGCCTACTGTTCTGAGAAATGCAATCATCAAATATTGTAAAAGCTTTCATTGTCTGCTTAGATGCCCCCTTTATTTATCCTACGGTTCTGACTTGGTGTACAGGGAGAATACTGTAAGAACGGCCCATGTTCTGAATTCTGTCGCTGTACATTTTCAAAAGTGCTGAACAAATAGTTATACTGACTACGTCCGTCCTAGCTCGCTCATTAATGTCTTCATCGAAATTACAGATTGCCTCTTATCTGCTTGTCGTCACCCTTTATGCCATAGTTTGTACATCTCAATTGTCCGTAGAAACCACATTTGTTTAAGCAAGTCAGCCACATCAGCTATGTTTTTTTTTTAAGGCAGTAAATGAGGCTGAATGAACTGTTTCGCTGCCAGACAAGGCTCCGCTGATAGCCAGGTGTAGCAGTGGTAAGGTGTTGGGACTGCTGTTGGGACAGCTTTATGTAGGCCCTAACAGTTTGTGGGCACCGTTTGTCACCGTTCTAGTGCAATTTATGTATTGTTTAGTATTGTGTTGTGTAGTGGCTTTGCTGGCATGCATCCCACATCTATTTTAGTTTTTTGCCCCACCAAGATTCTGAGTGGCGCAGTGGTCTAAGGCACTGCATCGCAGTGCTAGCTGTGCCACTAGAGATCCTGGTTCGAGTCCAGGCTCTGTCGCAGCCGGCCGTGACCGGGAGACCCATGGGCGGAGCACAATTGGTCCAGCGTCGTCCAAGGTAGGGGAGGGTTTGGCCGGCAGGGATGTGGGTTTGTTTCCCACGGGGGGCCCGTATGAATAAAAAAACAAAACATGTATTCATTCACTAACTGTATGTCGCTCTGGATAAGAGCGTCTGCTAAATGACTAAAATGTAAAAAGATTGACATGCTAAAATTGCCACTGATCAGGAGTGATGAAATATGAGCAACCATAGCCCTACAATATACAGAAGTTCCTTCTGGAAAAATAAAGTTATTCTGTTCTGTAAATATGTTTTATCTAGTAGCCTGCACCACATTCACTTTGGTGCACATTTACAGTTGGGCTTGTTCAATTACTATATTGTATGTTTAGGCCCATGATTTATTTTATTTTATTGTATCAATCAATACCCAATCGAAATGTTAATTAGATAGCCTACGTATGACGTAAGCTCGTCGACAGGTTGAATGTTTAGGTCTCAAATCAAATCCAATTTCATTTGTCACATGCACCGAATACAACAGGTGTAGTAGACCTTACCATGAAACGCTAACTTACATGCCCTTAACCAACAATGCAGTTTTAAGAAAATAGAGTTAAGAAAATATTTACTAAATAAACTAAAGTAAAAAAGTAACACAATAAAATAACGAGGCTATCTATATACAGGGGGTACCGGTACCGAGTCAATGTGGGGGTACAGGTTAGTCGAGGTAATTTGTGTATGTAGGTAACGTTAGGGGTAAAGTGACTACGCGTAGATAATAAACAGCAAGTAGCAGTGTAAAAAAATAGAAAATAGAAGAAAAATTTTTTTAAAAAAGAGGGGAGGGGGTCAATGCAAACAGTCCGGGTAGCCATTTGATTAATTGTTCAGCAGTTTTATGGCTTGGGTGTAGAAGCTGTAACGTTAGCGTCGACTAGCAGTGAGCTGTCTGAGCGCTACCGAACAAAAGCCTGAAGACAAGCTAATTTGTAGCGGCAATCGGTATTTTAACACGAAACAATTGATTATCAAGTTGTAGGTAATTATATCTTCCAGTTAACGTTATGTTGGCGTGTGTCTGTCGACCTTGCCTAACGTTAGTCCCGAATATTTGTTGTTATGCCTGCGTGAGTGGAAGACTCAGATTACGATTGTTGTTTTCGGTTTGTCTTTTTTCAGATTTCCAATGTGTCAACCACCTAAAAACAACTTCGATAGTAACTAAACCATTTCATTGACATGATCCGACACGTTTGCATATTTGTTGTGAATATTTTCAACTCATAATTGGGTTAACTTGCGCAAAAATAATAACCGCAACGTGTCTCGCGAAGGTCATCGGATGCATATGGGGTAACGTTGTAATTTTGACATTTCTTGCTAAACGGAATGGTTGTTTTTCAAGGTTTGTGTTATGAAACGCAGTGTTCTTTTACAGGAAGTAGTGTACTTTTCTCCTAACACAAGGCAAAGATCCAAGTCCTACAGCGCCATCCTATGGTCGTGTATTTGTAATCTCTGTTCAAAATTAGTTCCTAATATTATTCAGAAATATGCATTACCATCGAGGAAAATGTTATCCTATATTTCACAAATCATTTATTGCGCTTACATGAGTCATTTGGCAAGCAAACACAATGGCTGTTTGGGCATCAAAGGAACCAAGCATCATTAAAGTGGGCAGGTTCCTTTGTTCTCTGTTGCTTTATGATAGCAGGCCTACTCAACATTTGGCTTGTAGGCCTGTCATCTCCCCATTGGCATCGTTCGCAGGGGCAGGCCACAGGTACAGCTCTCACACCTAATGTAGTGAGGAAGTATTCATGAAGCACTTTCAGTATAAGTCATTGGAAGGCAATAAGGGGATTGTTTACTCTGAAATGTACAAAATATGACGTGGATGATGATGTTTTGTTAAAGTTTTTATTTGTTAAAAGTGGTTGCAATGCAACAAACTCTTTGAATTCGTTTGTGCACAACCTGTTTCTGTTCTTCAGAAAAAGGCTCAGAAGTTCCCCTTCTCTCTCTCGCCAGTCAAGATGGGAGGAGCTGTGAGCGCTGGGGAGGATAATGACGAGTTGATTGACAACCTGAAGGAGGCGCACTACATCCATTCGGACCTGGTGGAGCGGGCCTTCAGGGCCATCGACCGGGCCGACTACTATCTGGAGGACTACCGTGACAGCGCCTACAAGGACCTGGCCTGGAGGCACGGCAACATCCACCTATCAGCCCCCTGTATCTACTCTGAGGTGATGGAGGCCCTGGACCTTCACCCTGGCCTGTCCTTCCTCAACCTGGGCAGTGGGACCGGGTACCTCAGCACCATGGCGGGCCTCATACTGGGTGTGTTACAGTAGCAGACGGTACAACCTCTCTGGGCCTTGTTGGGTCTGGAAACAGGGGGAAATCAGTAGGACAACTGATTGGAAACGTTTATTGAAATGCATTGTGGGTGTTTGTTCTGTTGTAATCCTGGTTTCAGGTCCATTTGGTGTGAACCACGGGGTGGAGTTATATACTGATGTGATTGAGTATGCCTACCAGAAGCTAGACTACTTCATCAAAAGCAGCGAAAGCTTTGACAAGTGAGACACTTTACCTCCGATTGCCTTTCCAGTCTACGGCAGCCTTGAAGTTCTCTCTGTCAGTAGACATCGGTGGCTAGTTGAATATCAGGTTGCAGTTTGCATGTGTAGCCTGTATGTAGATTGTTTTTGTCTTTTTGTTTATGTTGTATTTGTGTTTTTTAGGTTTGAGTTCTGCGAGCCTTCCTTTGTGGCGGGGAACTGCCTGGAGATCCCCCCTGAGAGCAGGCAGTATGACAGGGTGTACTGTGGGGCGGGGGTGCAGAGAGACCATGAAGAATTCATGAAGAACCTGCTGAAGGTGGGGGGTATCCTGGTACTGCCCCTAGAGGAGAAGGTGTGTGTGTACACTCACACTAACTAGGCTTCCATCCAACCTTTTTATGCGAGTAAAGTACGCATAAATAAAATGTCATGACAGGCCAGATGGAAACAGCAAATTTGTCGGAAAACTTTCCAAATGTCAACGAAATATACACAGTCAATTCAAATAATCAACTCATCATCAAGCTTTGATTATTTCAATCAACTGTGTAGTGCTAGGGCAAAAAACCACAATGTGCACCCAGGGGAGGGCCCCAGGACCGTGTTTGGGAAACCCTGCCCTGATGTACCCTCTTCTTCTGCTCTTTCTAGCTGACCAAGATCAGGCGTACAGGCCAGAGCAGCTGGGAGACTAAAAAGATAATCGCCGTGTCCTTCGCTCCACTGGCACTGCCCCAACACAACACCAATGGCGAACCCAAGGCAGTCCCACTACGTGAGTGCCTTGTCAGTTTTGGATCATACATGGAAGTCACAAGTTGAGTGACAACACTATAGAACAACCAGAACTAGTCATCACCATCCAAAGCATTCTCACGTTATCCGTTTTCTAATCATTCTGTCTCCTTTCTGATCTCTTTGGTGACCCACGGAGCAGCCATGTTTGAGGTGCGGACGCTGCAGGAGCTGGCTCGTATAGCCATCCGCCACACCCTGAGAGTGACCACGGACAGCAGGGAGGGTCACCCACGGGGCCGGGGCTCTTTTGGAGGAGGCAGGGGCCTGGCGGTCAGTGGGCTCCACAAGTACGGCCCACGTTTTAAACGCCGGCGCGTTCACCGCCGCCACTGCACCTCTGTAGTACTGGCTAACAAGCACGTGGTGAGCAGTGCCCTCCCTACCCCCGCTCCCCTGGACAACAACAATAACCACAGGGGGGGGGAGGAGGCGCAGCGAAGTGCAGCCCGGGGGGCGGGAGAGGAGGAGGAGGAGGAGGAGGAAGCAGAAAAGGAGTCAGTGGAGCTACTCCGGGCAGAGCCACCTATAAACATCCTGAGAGAGAGGATTCTCTGTCTGCCCCTCCCGGAGCCTCTGAAGATGTACCTGCTGTACTGTCGGGAGAAATGACATCTCCACAGATAGAGCACACAGCAGAAACCAACAACCCCTGACTGAGTCTCTGCTACTGACTGGGTCTCTGCTACTGACTGGTTACTGACTGGGTCTCTGCTACTGACTGGGTCTCTGCTACTGACTGGGTCTCTGTTACTGACTGGTTACTGACTGGGTCTCTGTTACTGACTGGGTCTCTGCTACTGACTGGGTCTCTGTTACTGACTGGTTACTGACTGGGTCTCTGCTACTGACTGGGTCTCTGTTACTGACTGGTTACTGACTGGGTCTCTGTTACTGACTGGGTCTCTGCTACTGACTGGGTCTCTGTTACTGACTGGGTCTCTGTTACTGACTGGTTACTGACTGGGTCTCTGTTACTGACTGGGTCTCTGCTACTGACTGGGTCTCTGTTACTGACTGGGTCTCTGTTACTGACTGGGTCTCTGTTACTGACTGGGTCTCTGCTACTGACTGGGTCTCTGTTACTGACTGGGTCTCTGTTACTGACTGGTTACTGACTGGGTCTCTGTTACTGACTGGTTACTGACTGAGTCTCTGTTACTGACTGAGTCTCTGTTACTGACTGGGTCTCTGTTACTGACTGGGTCTCTTACTGACTGGTTACTGACTGGGTCTCTGTTACTGACTGAGTCTCTTACTGACTGGTTACTGACTGGGTCTCTGTTACTGACTGGTTACTGACTGAGTTTCTGTTACTGACTGGGTCTCTGCTACTGACTGGGTCTCTGTTACTGACTGGGTCTCTGTTACTGACTGGTTACTGACTGGGTCTCTGTTACTGACTGGTTACTGACTGGGTCTCTGTTACTGACTGGGTCTCTGTTACTGACTGGTTACTGACTGGGTCTCTGTTACTGACTGGGTCTCTGTTACTGACTGGTTACTGACTGGGTCTCTGTTACTGACTGGGTCTCTGTTACTGACTGGTTACTGACTGGGTCTCTGTTACTGACTGGGTCTCTGTTACTGACTGGGTCTCTGTTACTGACTGGGTCTCTGTTACTGACTGGTTACTGACTGGGTCTCTGTTACTGACTGGTTACTGACTGGGTCTCTGTTACTGACTGGGTCTCTGTTACTGACTGGGTCTCTGTTACTGACTGGGTCTCTGTTACTGACTGGGTCTCTGTTACTGACTGGGTCTCTGTTACTGACTGGGTCTCTGTTACTGACTGGGTCTCTGTTACTGACTGGTTACTGACTGGGTCTCTGTTACTGACTGAGTCTCTTACTGGCTGGTTACTGACTGGTTACTGACTGGGTCTCTGTTACTGACTGAGTCTCTTACTGACTGGTTACTGACTGGGTCTCTTACTGACTGGGTCTCTTACTGACTGGGTCTCTTACTGACTGGTTACTGACTGGGTCTCTTACTGACTGGGTCTCTGTTACTGACTGGGTCTCTGTTACTGACTGGGTCTCTGTTATTGACTGGGTCTCTGTCACTGTGTGGTGTGGAGCTGGTAGAGGTGCCTGTTGAAGAGAGGTGGCTGAGTGGAGCTGGTAGAGGTGCCTGTTGAAGAGAGGTGGCTGAGTGGAGCTGGTAGAGGTGCCTGTTGAAGAGAGGTGGAGCTGGTAGAGATGCCTGTTGACGAGAGGGGGTGTGGAGCTGGTAGAGATGCCTGTTGACGAGAGGGGGTGTGGTGTGACTGATGACCCATGATGCCTGTGGTTTAGAGACACACCTAAAGTGATGTTATTGGTTGACTCTATTTTGTTAGCAGACTGGCAGTGGATACTAGGTGTGTTTTGAGTCAACTTTCTTGACAATAACTGCAGGAGACACTATGATGCCATGATCAAATCCAGCAGACGTTTCAGTTTGAACATGAGAATCAGACTAGGGTTGGCCATGCTTCTTCCATTGTTATGATGGGAGTCTGCTCATTTCCAAATTCAAAAGCTCTTCCTACTAGAGCTCATTCTCTTATTTTAAATGATTTACTTTTCCTCTAAAGATTTTCCAAGCACATCGGGGGTTGGGTTCAGTACCATTTTAATTCAGTAAATTTGATTCATAGGTAGATTTAAAAAATGCC
This sequence comes from Coregonus lavaretus, assembly GCF_964263955.1. Taxonomy (NCBI): domain Eukaryota; kingdom Metazoa; phylum Chordata; class Actinopteri; order Salmoniformes; family Salmonidae; genus Coregonus; species Coregonus lavaretus. Next base: position 22,245 of record NW_028163528.1, read on the forward strand.
CACCTTTTGCTATGCCGTTTTTCTTCTCCCAGGAGTTGAATTTCATTACCCTCTGAATTAATTGAATGAAGGTGAAATTCTCTCCAACCCTGACATGTACATTTATCCAAAGCTGGTCTTTCGGTTTACTTCATAATCAATAGTGAAAGAAAAAGTAAGTTTGCAGAGGATCATGTTTTTTTTCTTCTACATCATACCTATATATACAGAGGTATGTAGATACCCCTTCAAATTTGTGGATTCAGCCATTTCAGCCACAGCCGTTGCTGACAGGTGTATAACGTTTGAGCGCACCGCCATGCAATCTCCATAGACAAACATTGGCAGTAGAATGGCCTTACTGAAGAGCTCAGTGACATTGAACGTGTCACCGTCATAGGATGCCACCTTTCCAACAAGTCAGTTCGTCAAGTTTCTGCCCTGCCACAGCTGCCCCGATCAACTGTAAGTGCTGTTATTGTGAAGTGGAAACGTCTATGAGCAACAATGGCTCAGCCGCGAAGTGGTAGGCCACACAAGCTCACAGAACGGGACTGCTGAAGCGCATAAAGCGTAAAAAATTGTCTTCGGTTGCAACACTCAACCGAGTTACAACACTCACTACCGAGTTAAACTGCCTCTGGAAGGAACGTCAGCACAATAACTGTTCGTCGGGAGCTTCATGAAATGGTTTTCCATGGCCGAGCAGCCACACACAAGCCTAAGATCACCATGTGCAATGCCAAGCGTCGGCTGGAGTGGTGTAAAGCTTGCCACCATTGGACTCTGGAGCAGTGGAAACGTGTCTCTGTAGTGATTAATCACACTTCACCATCTGGCAGTCTGACGGACAAATCTGGGTTTGGCGGATGCCAGGAGAACGCTACCTGCATGAATGCATAGTTCCAACTGTAACGTTTGGTGGAGGTGGAATAATGGTCTGGGGCTGTTTTTCATTGTTCGGGCTAGGCCCCTTAGTTCCAGTGAAGGGAAATCTAAAACACTACAGTATACAATGACATTCTAGACGATTTTGTGGCAGCAGTTTGGGGAAAGCCCTTTCCTGTTTCAGCATGACAATACCCCTGTGCATAAAGCAAGGTCCATACAGATATGGTTTGTCGAGATTGGTGTGGAAGAACTTGACTGACCTGCACAGAGGCCTGATCTCAAGCCCATCGAACACCTTGGGTATGAATTGGAACGCCGACTGCGAGCCAGGCCTAATCACCCAACATCAGTGCCCGACCTCACTAATGCTCTTGTGGCTGATTGGAAGCAAGTCCCCGCAGCAATGTTCCAACATCTAGTGGAAGCCGTTATAGCAGCAAAGGGGGGACCACCTCCATATTAATGCCCATGATTTTTGGAATGAGATGTTTGACGAGCAGGTGTCCACATACTTCTGGTCATTGTAGTGTGTGTGTCACACCACTGCTATAAGCCTGGAATTACATAAGACAGGAAATGTATGTAGCTACTATGTGTGCTGTTTTCCAAAACAGCAGAGAAAAAAGAAACCTTTAATTACTGATTGATGCCATTTTGTTGATGTGTTAAGGTTTACTTATCTTTTCGCTTGTTGAGTTATTATACACTGTGTGGTGGTCATCTGCATATATATATATATATATATACTGCTCAAAAAAATTAAGGGAACACTTAAACAACACAATGTAACTCCAAGTCAATCACACTTCTGTGAAATCAAACTGTCCACTTAGGAAGCAACACTGATTGACAATACATTTTACATGCTGTTGTGCAAATGGAATAGACAACAGGTGGAAATTATAGGCAATTAGCAAGACACCCCCAATAAAGGACTGGTTTTGCAGGTGGTGACCACAGACCACTTCTCAGTTCCTATGCTTCCTGGCTGATGTTTTGGTCACTTTTGAATGCTGGCGGTGCTTTCACTCTAGTGGTAGCATGAGACGGAGTCTACAACTCACACAAGTGCTCAGGTAGTGCAGCTCATCCAGGATGGCACATCAATGCGAGATGTGGCAAGAAGGTTTGCTGTGTCTGTCAGCGTAGTGTCCAGAGCATGGAGGCGCTACCAGGAGACAGGCCAGTACATCAGGAGACGTGGAGGAGGCCGTAGGAGGGCAACAACCCAGCAGCAGGACTGCTACCTCCGCCTTTGTGCAAGGAGGAGCAGGAGGAGCACTGCCAGAGCCCTGCAAAATGACCTCCAGCAGGCCACAAATGTGCATGTGTCTGCTCAAACGGTCAGAAACAGACTCCATGAGGGTGGTATGAGGGCCCGACGTCCACAGGTGGGGGTTGTGCTTACAGCCCAACACCGTGCAGGACGTTTGGCATTTGCCAGAGAACACCAAGATTGGCAAATTCGCCACTGGCGCCCTGAGCACATGTGACAGAGTCTGGAGATGCCGTGGAGAACGTTCTGCTGCCTGCAACATCCTCCAGCATGACCGGTTTGGCGGTGGGTCAGTCATGGTGTGGGGTGGCATTTCTTTGGGGGGCCGCACAGCCCTCCATGTGCTCGCCAGAGGTAGCCTGACTGCCATTAGGTACCGAGATGAGATCCTCAGACCCCTTGTGAGACCATATGCTGGTGCGGTTGGCCCTGGGTTCCTCCTAATGCAAGACAATGCTAGACCTCATGTGGCTGGAGTGTGTCAGCAGTTCCTGCAAGAGGAAGGCATTGATGCTATGGACTGGCCCGCCCGTTCCCCAGACCTGAATCCAATTGAGCACATATGGGACATCATGTCTCGCTCCATCCACCAACGCCACGTTGCACCACAGACTGTCCAGGAGTTGGCGGATGATTTAGTCCAGGTCTGGGAGGAGATCCCTCAGGAGACCATCCGCCACCTCATCAGGAGCATGCCCAGGCGTTGTAGGGAGTTCATACAGGCACGTGGAGGCCACACACACTACTGAGCCTCATTTTGACTTGTTTTAAGGACATTACATCAAAGTTAGATCAGCCTGTAGTGTGGTTTTCCACTTTAATTTTGAGGGTGACTCCAAATCCAGACCTCCATGGGTTGATAAATTTGATTTCCATTGATAATTTGTGTGTGATTTTGTTGTCAGCACATTCAACTATGTAAACAAAAAAGTATTTAATAAGATTATTTCATTCATTCAGATCTAGGATGTGTTATTTTAGTGTTCCCTTTATTTTTTTGAGCAGTGTATATTCTTTAGCTCATATTTACTACAGATATTCCTTAGTTACAGACTCAATGTTAACCATTTGCCTCGATTCAACATTCAGATAAGTTCCAAAACTGTCACTCAAGTGCCACACCTACAGTATGTCGCATGAAATTTTCATTTTAGTCAAAACTATTCTGATTTGTCCTTTTAATATAACATTTGGAAATCAATGAGACGGCATTAATCGATCAAAATCTTTTTACTGACTTGTTTTGTTCATCTGACTGTAATAGCACACGTTTGTGATAGTTTCCATTTCAATATTGTGGTAGAATACGAGCGATAACGACCTTAAGTCTTTCTATGTCTGTTTTTATACTGAGCTGTAGAACCATTCCTTTGGCTTCTTTGAATATTGCTTAAGTTACGTCAAATGTATGTGTTGTGCTTTTGCACGGTGTTTAAGGATGTTTTGGAATTTGAGCTGTACTTTTGACTGCTGTTAATAAAATCCATTTATGCAAAAGTTATGAGAATCAATAGCATATGATCATACTATTTATAGCACTTTAGTTATTTAACACCACCACTCATTTAAAATGAAAATATAACAATGTGTAATTAGAATCTTTATTAAAAAGACAAATTAAACAGTTAAGAGAGGACTTCTGCGTTGCCAGTTACACCGATTGTATCAGCATAATCTTCATTTGGCAAACAATATCAGCTTCATCTTGGTCAAACGTCTTATACATGTATACATGGAGTTTGGATACGGTGACATGACAATGGGATAAAATCTAGGGATTTTCATTTTAGATACCAAAAATTCTATGGATTGGTGAGAATTCTCTAAAATCATGCTGAATTAATGTTAGCTTTATATGATCAGATAAGTATTTTAAAATCAGGAGCCAACCATTGTATAAAGATGACCATCTCATGGCAAATGCATACGAGTCCCAACACACACAGAATGAGTGAACATCACATTTTAGGATAGAACGCATCCTTCCCATAGAGAACATTGTGCAACAGTTGATCCAACCTTAAAATATCATCGAAAAAAGAAGTTAACCTAAGGATTAAGTAACTAAAGCCATTTGAAATGCACCTACCGGGTCAGATTTTTTTTAATATTTTTTTTACGTTTGACCCAAGTTAAACAATTTAAAGGCAATGCTACCAAATACTAATTGAGTGTATGTAAACGGCTGACCCACTGGGAATGTGATGAAAGAACATGTAAAAAAAAATACAAAAAATAAAGTGCACAAACTTTAAAATTATACAAATCCAAAAATAGTCTTTCAAATAAAAAAAATGGTATCTACATTTGTTTATAAAAATGAACAGAGGTGATAAGTTAGACCTTTTTCAGTATTCAAACCCCATATACTTTTTTTTTTTACACAACTGCAAGACTATCTATGGACATACCTGCAGTACAACCCTGCCGTAGCAGAGCAGGAGTGGGGACAGTGCTCAGAGAGATGCAGGTTTAAAACAGTGAATTAAGACTGCGTATTTATCCAAAACATACAAGGAAAGCTACCTTCATTTTTTCAGACCAAGTCCATTTCATTTTGATTGAGGCCTCTGACATAGTAGGTAGAACGTTTAAAGGTATAACAAATCAGTTGATTCCAAGGAACACTCGTTAAAGATGGGGCAACGATACACCTCCCTGCCTCTCCTTTAGCCAGCCGCTGTAGGCCTGTAGGAGAATCTAAGGCACCTTAGGACCCTGATAGATTTGGCTTGTGTTGACCTCTAGTTCCCCACTTCCATATCATCATACAGTTGAAGTCGGAAGTTTACATACACTTCAATTGGAGTCATTAAAACTCGTTTTTTCAACCACTCCACAAATTTCTTGTTAACAAACTATACTTTTGGCAAGTCGGTTAGGACATCTACTTTGTGCATGACACAAGTAATTTTTCCAACAATTGTTTACAGACCGATTATTTCACTTATAATTCACTATATCACAATTCCAGTGGGTCAGAAGTGGGACTGTGCCTTTAAACAGCTTGGAAAATTCCAGAAAATGATGTCATGGCTTTAGAAGCTTCTGGTAGGCTAATTGACATCATTTGAGTCAATTGGAGGTGTACCTGTGGATGTATTTCAAGGCCTACCTTCAAACTCAGTGCCTCTTTGCTTGACATCATGGGAAAATCAAAAGAAATCAGCCAAGACCTCAGAAAAAAAGTTGTAGACCTCCACAAGTCTGGTTCATCCTTTGGAGCAATTTCCAAACGCCTGAAGGTACCATGTTCATCTGTACAAACAATAGTGCGCAAGTATAAACACTATGAGACCACGCAGCCGTCATACTGCTCAGGAAGGAGACGCGTTCTGTCTCCTAGAGATGAACGTACTTTGGTATGAAAAGTGCAAATCAATCTCAGAACAACAGCAAAGGACCTTGTGAAGATGCTGGAGGAAACAGGTACAAAAGTATCTATATCCACAGTAAAACGACTCCTATATCGACATAACCTGAAAGGCTGCTCATCAAGGAAGAAGCTACTGCTCCAAAACCGCCATAAAAAGCCAGACTACGGTTTGCAACTGCACATGGGGACAAATATCGTACTTTTTGGAGAAATGTCCTCTGGTCTGATGAAACAAAAATAGAACTGTTTGGCCATAATGACCATCGTTATGTTTGGAGGAAAAAGGGGGACCTTGCAAGCCGAAGAACACCATCCCAACCGTGAAGCACGGGGGTGGCAGCATCATGCTGTGGGGGTGCTTTGATGCAGGAGAGACTGGTGTACTTCACAAAATAGATGGCATCATGAGGAAGGAAAATTATGTGGATATATTGAAGCAACATCTCAAAGTTGTGGCAAAATGGCTTAAGGACAACAAAGTCAAGGTATTGAAGTGGCCATCACAAAGCCCTGACCTCAATCCTATAGAACATTTGTGGGCAGAACTGAAAAAGCGTGTGCGAGCAAGGAGGCCTACAAACCTGAGTCAGTTACACCAGCTCTGTCAGGAGGAATGGGCCAAAATTCACCCAACTTATTGTGGGAAGCTTGTGGAAGGCTACCCAAAAAGTTTGACCCAAGTTAAACAATTTAAAAGGCAATGCTACCAAATACTAATTGAGTGTATGTAAACGTCTGACCCACTGGGAATGTGATGAAATAAATAAAAGCTGAAATAAATAATTCTCTGTACTATTATTCTGACATTTCACATTCGTAAAATAAAGTGGTGATCCTAACTGACCTAAGACAGGGAATTTTTACTAGGATTAAATGTCAGGAATTGTGAAAAACTGAGTTTAAATGTGTTTGGCTAAGGTGTATATAAACTTCCGACTTCAACTGTATGTGCTCCAGGAAGAACAGCATGTAGTGATTCCAGCAGTGACATGACAGACGTGTTGGAGTGTGCTTCACCCTCCAGCCTATACAGTTAGTTCATCATGCAGTACAAACACAAAAACACTCCCCACTTACTTAGGACAGACACTTAAAGCTCAACTCTGTACAGACAGACCGACCTCCTGCATAACAGATTGTAAACTTAAAAGTAGGGACATTGAGAACAGACGCACAGCACAAAGACACGCTTACAAAACACACACACACACACACAGCATGTCATTGACATGTACAGCAAAGCATTTAGATCCAGGTGTAATCTGCCCTTTCAGATGCCAGCCCACATGTTCACATCTCCTCCCATCACACACTGCAGACCTGGGAGGGGCCCAGGAGGACACGTGCATTGTAGAGAACTAGAGCTCGAAAAAGGATTCGTCTAGACGAGACCATCCTTATCGGTTTACATTGAGAACATGTGTGGGACACATAAGACTTAGGCCAGACTTAAGGGAAGGTAGTATTCAACTGCTAGTCTCTGGAACATCGTGCACAGATGGCATAGTATTGTACTGCAGTAACCATTTGGGTTGGTAAGGTAGTTACAAATCTCTTCAAAAAAGCAAAAAAGATAAGAGCTATGGTCTCAGGTAAAATAAAAGCAGCTTGGAATCAGAGTCTTGAGTCTCCTTCACTTTCCACAAATCAGTCTGCAAGACTCAGTAGAAAAACAAAACCAAAAGCAGTCTGTTCAATTTTGGGTCCAGAAACAGGAAAGGTGTGGAGTTATCACTTGGGCACCAGCCCACGGGATTGTGGGTATAAAGGATGTCCTGGGCTGGAGGGTCTGTATGGAGAGGTGGGGGTGTGAGAGGTAGAGGTGCCAGTCTTCTTACCGGTTTTAGGTCGGCTGGTTGGAGGAGAAGAGGATAAAGTTGTTATTTATTTATTTATTTTTTGTGGGGGGGGGGGGGGGGGGGGGGGGGGACATCGATGTGGAAAAATCATTGGATGGCTTCTAAATTTGCTTATGATTATTGCTTTATAAACCCTGTGATATCGAGTAGACCCGTGACACTAAACAGGCAGAAACCCTCCCTATTGAAAATAACGGGGAACAAAACCCAGAATGGCGCTGGAGGGAATAGTGGTCGTTTTACAGGCTCCTGACCAATTGTGCTATTTTGTGTATTTCTTTGCACCGATCTTAACTTTTTCTGTACATAAAGTTTCCGCCATCGTTTCCTATGACAGAAAATAGCTTCTGGAGATCAGAACAGCGGTCACTAACCTCCATTTGGACGACGACTTCTACTTCAATGAGTCGGAGGTGAAAGACTTTGATTGTCGCGGACCAGGCCCAAATCCCCGACACTCAAAAGGAGGAGACGGCGCTATCGAGGCCAGTGTGCACAACACCTGACGAGACTACGTCGGAGAGCGGATAAAGTGCCTCTACCCTCACTTCACTGGATGAGCGCCGTTCAAGACTATCTTATCAACGGGACCTGAACAACTGTAATATCCTGTTTCTCCGAGTTGTGGCTGAACAAGGACAATATAACATCTTGGCAGGAGAGAATGGTGACGTCGGGGAAGATCTCTATTTGTTAACAGAAACACGATCTCTAATATTTAGAAAGTCTGGCGGTTCTACTCGCCTGAGTTACAATACCTCATGACAAGCTGTAGACTAGTGCTGCATGGGTTGACTCAACCTGCAGTCAACGTGGTTAAATCCGCAGGGCGGATTGGTTTAGAGTCATGAAATATTGTGTGGATGAAGGGCGGGTGGGTGGCGGCGGGTTGAATACAAAGAAAAAACAATACATTGAATTCCATGATTGTATAATTCATATCTATAAGCTACATTGAAGTTTTTATTTCATTATTTTAGGTTCTGGTATTAGTGCGTAAACCTAAGCTTTAGGGCCTAACTGTACGCGTAAATAGCCTTCACGCCAATCGCCAAATGCTTTCAGATACGGACAGACAACGTGAACTTCAATCCATGGAGGCAAAAAGGACAATGTCGGAGTTTAATTCAATAAGAGAAAAACTGTGAAAAGGAGAGTTGAAAATAAAGAGAAGGTGCGGTTATGGTTTATTATCTATCCTGTTGCCTAGTCACTTTATTCCTAGTTATATGTACACTACATTAACAAAAGTATGTGGACACCCGCTCATCGAACATCTAATTCCAAAACCATTAATATGGAGTTGCTGCGGGGACTTGCTTCCATTCAGCCACAAGAGCATTAGTGAGGTCGGGCACTGATGTTGGGCGATTAGGCCTGGCTCGCAGTCGGCGTTCCAATTCATCCCAAAGGTGTTCGATGGGGTTGAGGTCAGCACTCTGTGCAGGCCAGTCTAGTTCTTCCAAACCGATCTCGACAAATAATTTCTGTATGGACCTCACTTTGTGCACGGGGGCATTGTCATGCTGAAACAGGAAAGGGCCACAACGATGGAAGCACAGAATCATCTAGAATGTAATTGTATGCTGTAGCGTTCAGATTTCCCTTCACTGGAACTAAGGGTCCTAGCCCGAACCATGAAGAACAGCCCCAGACCATTATTCCTCCTCCACCAAACTTTACAGTTGGCACTAAGCAGTGGGGCAGGTAGCGTTCTCCTGGCATCCGCCAAACCCGGATTAGTCCGTCGGACTGCCAGATGGTGAAGCGTGATTCATCACTCCAGAGAGCACGTTTCCACTGCTCCAGAGTCCAATGGCGGCGAGCTTTACACCACTCCAGCCGACGCTTGGCATTGCGCAAGGTGATCTTAGGCTTGTGTGCGGCTGCTCGGCCATGGAAACCCATTTCATAAAGCTCCCGACGAACAGTTCTTGTGCTGACGTTGCTTCCAGAGGCAGTTTGGAACTCGGTAGTGAGTGTTGGAACTCGGTAGTGAGTGTTGGAACCGAAGACAATTTTTATGCGTTATGCTCTTCAGCGGTCCCGTTCTGAGAGCTTGTGTGACCCACCACTTCACGGCTGAGCCGTTGTTGCTCCTAGACGTTTCCACTTCACAATAACAGCACTTGCAGTTGACCGTGGCAGCTCTAGCAGGACAAAAATTTGACAAATTGACTTGTTGGAAAGGTGGCATCCTATGACAATGACACGTTGAAAGTCACTGAGCTCTTCAGTAAGACCATTCTACTGCCAATGTTTGTCTATGGAGATTGCATGGCTGTGTACTCAATTTTATACACCTGTCAGCAACGGGTGTGGCTGAAATATCAGAATCCACTCATTTGAAGGGGTGTCCACATACTTGTGTATTTCGTGTACATATCTACCTCTATCTTGTACATCGACTCGGTACTGGTACCCCGTGTATATAGCCAAGCGATCATTACTCATTGTATATTTATTCCTTGTGTTATTATTTTTCTACTATTTCCCTTATTTTTTTTGCATTGTTGGAAAGTCTACAATTGTTGTTTACGAAGCGTGTGATAAATAAAAATTGATTTGATTATTTGTACTGAATGGGACAGAGCCTTACCCAGACTTTGGTTTCTTGACTGCCCCAGTGCTGGTGGGCCCGAGGCCGCTGTGGAATCCGGAGGCATCCACCTGGATCTCATCCTCTTCCCGCAGTGCATCCTCCAACGCTGCTGCTACCGTGGGTGCTAAGACCGGCTCCTCATACTCCTTAGTGGTCCGAGCGGGCAGGTCCATCCCCAGCATCAGGATATTCTCAGCCTGGGGAGACAGACCGAGAGAGAGACAGACCGAGAGAGAGAGAGAGACAGACAGACCGAGAGAGAGAGAGAGAGAGACAGACCGAGAGAGAGAGAGAGAGAGAGAGAGACCGAGAGAGAGAGACCGAGAGAGAGAGAGAGAGACCGAGAGAGAGAGAGAGAGAGAGAGACAGAGAGAGAGAGAGACAGACCGAGAGAGAGAGAGAGAGAGAGAGACAGACCGAGAGAGAGAGAGAGACAGACCGAGAGAGAGAGAGACAGACCGAGAGAGAGAGAGAGAGAGACAGAGAGAGAGAGAGAGACAGACCGAGAGAGAGAGAGAGAGAGACAGACCGAGAGAGAGAGAGAGAGAGAGAGAGAGAGGAGGAGGGTCAGATGTCAGGAAACTGCTACCACTCAGAGGACAAGGCCTGAGTCACATTCACCAGACACAGGGAGGGACAGAGAGCAGAGGAGAAAGGACAGAGAGGATAAAGAAGATACCTTGTATCTGACGTCAGCCCTCATCACCATGGACGTGCGGGCGTGCTGGCTCAGGGGTCTTCTGTAGCCCACCGCTGACACTGGCCTGGTCATCATCTGCTGGTCACTGAGAGAGTTATCAAAAGACAGCCATACAATTTGTTATGAGGGTTATCAAATGGCATACAATTTGTATGTGTTCCCTCCTACACGAGGGATTTGCCAAACACTTAGGTCAAACCCTGTGCATGTATGCATTATTGCAGCGTGTTCGTATGCGTATTTGACCATGTGTATGTCTAAACGTCTGTCTACTGCATCATTCATGTGCACATACTCCTCTATGCGTGTGATGGGACGCATCTTCCAGTTGTCGTCCTCCTCCTCGATGAACGCCCTGTTCACGATCTTATTCTTCTCCTCCATGGGGATGAAGTTCTCAATGACGAGATGCCTGGCAGACAGAATAACAATGATGAGATGCCTGGCAGACAGAATAACAATGACGAGATGCCTGGCAGACAGAATAACAATGATGAGATGCCTGGCAGACAGAATAACAATGACGAGATGCCTGGCAGACAGAATAACAATGACGAGATGCCTGGCAGACAGAATAACAATGATGAGATGCCTGGCAGACAGAATAACAATGATGAGATGCCTGGCAGACAGAATAACAATGATGAGATGCCTGGCAGACAGAATAACAATGATGAGATGCCTGGCAGACAGAATAACAATGATGAGATGCCTGGCAGACAGAATAACAATGATGAGATGCCTGGCAGACAGAATAACAATGACGAGATGCCTGGCAGACGCAGACAGAATAACAATGATGAGATGCCTGGCAGACAGAATAACAATGATGAGATGCCTGGCAGACAGAATAACAATGATGAGATGCCTGGCAGACAGAATAACAATGATGAGATGCCTGGCAGACAGAATAACAATGATGAGATGCCTGGCAGACAGAATAACAATGACGAGATGCCTGGCAGACAGAATAACAATGACGAGATGCCTGGCAGACAGAATAACAATGATGAGATGCCTGGCAGACAGAATAACAATGATGAGATGCCTGGCAGACAGAATAACAATGATGAGATGCCTGGCAGACAGAATAACAATGACGAGATGCCTGGCAGACAGAATAACAATGATGAGATGCCTGGCAGACAGAATAACAATGACGAGATGCCTGGCAGACAGAATAACAATGATGAGATGCCTGGCAGACAGAATAACAATGATGAGATGCCTGGCAGACAGAATAACAATGATGAGATGCCTGGCAGACAGAATAACAATGACGAGATGCCTGGCAGACAGAATAACAATGACGAGATGCCTGGCAGACAGAATAACAATGACGAGATGCCTGGCAGACAGAATAACAATGACGAGATGCCTGGCAGACAGAATAACAATGACGAGATGCCTGGCAGACAGAATAACAATGATGAGATGCCTGGCAGACAGAATAACAATGACGAGATGCCTGGCAGACAGAATAACAATGATGAGATGCCTGGCAGACAGAATAACAATGATGAGATGCCTGGCAGACAGAATAACAATGATGAGATGCCTGGCAGACAGAATAACAATGACGAGATGCCTGGCAGACAGAATAACAATGATGAGATGCCTGGCAGACAGAATAACAATGATGAGATGCCTGGCAGACAGAATAACAATGATGAGATGCCTGGCAGACATTTACGTCATTTAGCAGATGCTCTTATCCAGAGTGACTTACAAATTGGTGCATTCAACTTATGATAGCCAGTTTTTTTTTTTTTTGTTTTTTTTTTTATGGGGGGGTGGGGGAGGGGGTAGAAGGATTACTTTTACTTTACTTTTTTGTCATTTAGCAGACGCTCTTATCCAGAGCGACTTACAGTTTTTTGTTTTTTTCATACCCCCCGTGGGAATCGAACCCACAACCCTGGCGTTGCAAACGCCATGCTCTACCAACTGAGCTACATCCCTGCCGGCCATTCCCTCCCCTACCCTAGACGACGCTGGGCCAATTGTGCGCCGCCCCATGGGTCTCCCGGTCGCGGCCGGCTACGACAGAGCCTGGAGCCTTTATACTATTCCAGACAGAATAACAATGACGAGATGCCTGGCAGACAGAATAACAAGGTCAGATCTGCTGTGCTGCTGACAAGGGGATGTCTTAACGGCCTGAGGATACCATCATTGATAATAGGAGGATGCCTAGGCAGTCATGGGGGATGAGGGAACCACAGTACAATACCTAATCTAGACCAACTCTATGTTTCTTCCTGATATTCAAGGCCAAATCCAGGTCAAAGCTAAAATCAATCATGTTTATTCCAGCAATGTGCTCTTTGTCAGAGGGCAACAACCAAAATAGACTACATTGACATTTTTTTTTTTTTATAGCGTCTGAGGCTGGTGGCCTGGCGGACTCCATACTTGAGTTTGAGATCCCTGGTCAACTCGTTCTGGGTCTGCTCCAGCTCCTGTCTGTCCTTGATGTGCAACTCCTGGACCTCATGGATCTCATTTTTCACTGCCTGCAGCTTGGCAAACAGCTGAGGGGAGGAAAACAGATGGACAAGAGGAGACAAAACATCATGCTGTTTGTTTCAGTGTAACAAACTAAATGTACCAAGCGCCAAAGAACACTGAACACATTGTGACATGCACAATCTCCTTTGAACTCTAATGTAAAATGACAACGTAAAGGATAGCGGTCTACTGAATCATGTGCACTCTTTTGCTACAGTTCCTGATCTCCTACCTTTTTCAGCTTCTTGGTCTTGATGTCCACTTCCTGCTGTAGAGAGCTGTATGTTTCCTTCAACTCCAGGGTCTCCTCGTCACGATTCTCCACCTGCTGTTGCATCTCCCTCTCTCTGCGTTTCTGCACACACACACACACACACACACAGCCTCTCAGTAAGAAGGGCAAGGCTATGTAATCCCACAAAGTACACTACTCACATAAATCGTTTAACTCTTCCCATCAGATGGCAAATCAATACTATTAGATTGTCTAGTGTTCAATTCTCTCCATCAATAAAGTCCATACATACATACATACATATTACCTGTTCAGCAATTTCCTGTCGTTTCTGCTCGAGGATCCTTTGTTGCTCATTGGTGTGGTCCACAATGTTCTTCCCCCCCACCAGAAGCTTACTCTCCATCGTCTGGGAGAGGACACAATCAAGAGGTTTGAGAGAAACACACATATAGAATGAAAAAGAGAACGTTGGGGTGAAAAGGACAAGAATGTAATCTCCTCACCTTGACTTTGGCAGTCAGCATCTCGCCTGCTTCCTGCTCCCTTTTGAGGGCGTCCATCTTCCTCGCCTTCTCTTTTAGCAGCCTCTGTTTCTCTTCCGCCACTAGACTGTGATCCTCCATGATAGCCTTCCTCTCCCTCTCCAACTTCTCCTGCTGTTCACGCCAATAATCCGCACCCACTTTATCAGATGGTTCTACACCATCATCGTCATCCTCCTCCTCCGTCTCTCCATCCTCCGTGTCCTCTTCTAGCTCTTCCCCAGCTTCTCCAACCCTCCTCCTCCTCCTCTTTTTCCCTGAGCGTTTCTCTAACTGCTCTTTGAGCCGGGCAATCTCTTCCTGGAACTCCCTGAGCAGAGCATCTTTGGGGTCCTCGTTGACGCGGGGCTTGTTCTTGATGTTCTTGGCCCGGTTTGAGTAGCGTAATGTGGTCAGTGTCTCCTCCACGTTGTAAGAAGCTGGTCCGATGTTAGCCACCATGACTGTGCGGGCATTGCCCCCCAGGGAGTCCTGCAGCAGGCGGGTGAGCTTGGAGTCGCGGTAGGGGATGTGGGTGCTCCTGCCGTCCACCAGGGCAGAGATGACATTCCCCAAGGCTGACAGGGACAGGTTGATCTTGGTGGCTTCCTTCAGGCGCTCTCCCTGGGCTCCTGTCTTGGTCTGCCTCTCACTACCAGCCAGGTCCACCAGGTTCAGTTTGCCCACTCGAATGTGGTTCTCTCCGTCGACGCCCATCTCGCTGCACTCAATGGTAATGACGAAAATGGCATGTGACCGGGAACTGTGCTCATTCATATTGGTGGAGCCCACCGAGCGGTTCTGGTTCCCCACGTTCATGACGTGCTCTATTTCTCGTACACTCTTAGTGACGAAGGAGGAGAGGTCCTTGACGTATACACCTGTGTCTGGCCTCTCTTTCAGCTCCAGACGGCAGGACTGGTCCTTGGACAGCAGGTCCCTGATCTCCTCTTGGTAGATCTCCAGGTAAGAGGCCCTCACCAGGTACTGCTGGTTCTGGGAGCGGGAGATGTGTGTGAAGATGTGCTCAAAGGAATTGGGGATTACACCCCTTCTCTCTGGGTCACTGTGCACCCCCTCCATAGTGTAGGTCTTTCCTGTACCTGTCTGGCCGTACGCAAATATGGTCCCATTGAAACCAAGCAAGACAGAGTCCACCAGAGGCCTGAAGGTTTCATCATAGAGATCCACCTGTTTGGAGTTCCAGTCGTACACAGAGTCAAATGTAAAGACCTTGGGGTGTTGGTGGGCTGCAGCGCCCCGGGGGTTTCTCACGGCCACCTGGCCAAGCTCCACATCCACCTCCACCACCCTCTCAAAGTTGGCTGCACGCTCCTTCTCATTCATGGGCCGACAGCGGACCACCACCTTCACCGACTCTCTGGTCTTAGACATTGTGAGAGTTCTCAGACAAACTGGCCTTGTCCCCTGGCTTGTGTTTCTTTCCTTCAAGTAATGTAAAAGTCAGAGTTTACAATATCAGAGATGCCAGCATCAGAACCTGTAAAAATAGAAGAAAAAAAACGTATATGATTATGTTCAAATAGCTATTGCCAACACGATTAGTTCATGTTTTCTTTTGTGATTATGAAGACCTTTGTGCAATGTGCATCAAACTAGCTTCCTGGCTACAGTGTTTTCAGCCAGATAGCTAGCAGCTACACTACATGGCCAAAAGTATGTGGGCACCTGCTTGTCGAACATCTAATTCCAAAATCATGGGTATTAATATGGAGTTGGTCCCCCCTTTGCTGCTATAACAGCCTCCACTCTTCTGGGAAGGCTTTCCACTAGATGTTGGAACATTGCTGCGGGGACTTGCTTCCATTCAGCCACAAGAGCATTAGTTAGGTCGGGCACCGAACAACAAACCTTTTCTGTATGGACCTCGCTTTGTGGACCGAGGCATTGTCATGCTGAAACAGGAAAGGGCCTTCTCCAAACTGTTGCCACAAAGTTGGAAGCACAGTATTGTATAGAATGTAATTGTATGCTGTAGCGTTAAAATTTCCCTTCACTGGAACTAAAGGGCATAGCCCGAAACATGAAAAACAGCCCCAGACCATTATTCCTCCTCCACCAAAGTTTACAGTTGGAACTATGCAGTCGGGCAGGTAGCGTTCTCCTGGCATCCGCCAAACCCAGATCTGACTAGCAGGTCTTGTGCTGACGTTGCTTCCAGAGGCAGTTTGGAACTCGGTACTGAGTGTTGCAACTGAGGACAGAATTTGTTTTGCTTGTGTGTGGCCTACCACTTCGTGGCTGAGCCTTTATCGCTCCTAAACGTTTCCACTTCACAATAACAGCGCTGACAGTTGACCAGGCAGTTCTAGCAGGGCAGAATTTTGATGAATTTACTTCGTCCTATGATGGTGCACGTTGAAAGTCACTGAGCTCTTCAGTACTGGCCATTCTACTGCCAATGTTTGTCTATTGAGATTGCACGGCTGTGTGCTTGATGTTATACACCTGCCAGCAACGGGTGTGGCTGAAATAGCCGAATCCACTAATTTGAAGGGATGTCCACATACTTTTGGCCATGTAGCGTAGTTAGCAAGCTAACAAGACAACACAGCTGGCCAGCGACGTTTAGCTAGCTAGCAG
Source organism: Coregonus lavaretus (assembly GCF_964263955.1). Classification (NCBI taxonomy): domain Eukaryota; kingdom Metazoa; phylum Chordata; class Actinopteri; order Salmoniformes; family Salmonidae; genus Coregonus; species Coregonus lavaretus. The sequence continues at coordinate 38,802 of NW_028163528.1, forward strand.
CTTGAGTTCAGTTACACTGCTAGCCAGCTGGTTAATAAAACTAACTAGCTAACTAGGCAAGAGCACAACATAGAATTAGGTTAGCCAAGCTAGCTAATGTATTAGTTTGCTAAATAATTTCGCTAGCAAAACCTTGAAAATGCATGACTTATTAACACACAAAAAAAAACACGTTAGCTTGGCAAGTTAGCTAGATATCAGTCAGTGCTCCCTAGTGATAGCGTCGGAATAGATCAACTGATGGCATTTCCAGTTCTAGCTAGCTAACGTTAGTTGATTGATGCTAACATACTAGCTAGCCAGTTCGTCGCTGTGAACCGGCAAAATAATCCATTGTCAAGGCTTTTCGGTTTGCTCATTCTAGCAATTATAGCAACAAGAAGATATCTAGCTAGCGAATTAGCGAACATGTTCACATCACCCGGCAACAGATTAGAAAATGTGATTTTTCTAGCCAGCTCGTTTACAAAGAATCGGGACAGCACCCCAACAGCCTCGATCGGACGGCCTAGCAACGGCAAAAACACATCCATTCTCAGAAAGGGCAGGAGACAAGCCAGTGCATTTTGATGATGGGAGGCATCTCCTTATGCAGTTTACGAGAACAAGCACACAATTAAGCTGATACTCATTTTGACATTGTTAACTAGCTACAATGCAAAATCCATGACAACATTAACATTGTCCGCTAGTTACCAGTCAATCCAGTGCTTCCACCCAGTCAGCCATTAGAGCCGCGGTCCCTGAATCCCAGAAAACTGTCCCGGATGGAACGGAGAGGTGCTGGCTATGGGTTTTAACGTCGTAGCCAATCAAATCAAACTGTATTTGTCACATGCGCCGAATACGACAGGTGTAGCTCTTACCGCGAAATGCTTACTTACAAGCCCTTAACCAACAATGCAGTTCAAGAAAGAGTTAAGAAAATATTTACCAAATAAACTAAAGTTAAAAGATTATAAAAAGTAACACAATAAAATAACAATAACGAAGCTATATACAGGGGGTACCGGGTCAATGTGCGGGGGTACAGGTTAGTTAAGGTCATTTGTACATGTAGGTAGGTAGGGGTAAAGTGACTATACATAGATAATAGACAGCGGGTAGCAGCAGTGTAAAAACAAATGGAGGAGGGGGGGTCAATGTGAATAGTCCGGGTGGCCATTTGATTAATTGTTCAGCAGTCTTCTGGCTTGGGGGTAGAAGCTGTTAAGGAGCCTTTTGGTCCTAGACTTGGCGCTCCGGGTACCGCTTGCCGTGCGGTAGCAGAGAGAACAGTCTATGGCTTGGGTGGCTGGTGTCACTACCTTCTGTAGCGCATTACGGTCAGATGCCGAGCAGGTGTCTTTGTCCTGTTATGTAGCAGCTAAAGAACCCTCCTCATAATAAATAGGAGCAAACGTCTCTTACAAAATTGTGTCAATATAACTTGGGCCATTTTTATTCAAAAAAATGCATTGAGAAATTTAACATCTAAAAAGTGAGAACATGCATTCGTTGGTTTAGGCTACAGACATGTATTCACCAGTGAAGCCTGAATCTTCTCCATGTATCTGCACTGTGCACATGCAGAAAGCTCAGTCATCCTCACATTTCAGGGTTACTTGCATAAATGCCATGTTCCCAGTCATTTTCATCAAAGAGCAATAATACAACTAGTCGGTACAAAGCTTCAAAACTTAAAGAAAACATCCAAAAACAGACTCAGTAATCATGTAGTACACAAGTACAGTAAACATTTACTTTTGGCCTTATTAAGAGTACATTACAAGAATGTATGAGGAAGACCGTCTACCTCCCCCTATAATTAGTATCTGCAGGATCAGTTACTGCACTCCGGAGAGGGTTATTTTACACCCTCATTCCACCAGGTCCCCTTTAGGCAGTACTAAAGAAGAAAAGTATGGAGGGAGGGCAACACGTAAGAGCTGGAGCACGTGATCAGACAGGGACATTACACTGGAAGTCTTATCCACCCAGGGTTCAACAGGGTGAACTGAGCTCCTGCTAACTTGGCTGGTATGCAAATTGAGACATGGAAAAACTTGAGTAAATTAGGGATACAAAGTATATTGAAAGCAGGTGCTTCCACACAGGTGTGGTTCCTGAGCAATTAATATCCCATCATGCTTAAGGTCATATATAAAAATGCTGGGCAGGCCATTATTTTGGCTCTGCCCCCATGGGATGACAATGCCCCCATCCACAGGGCACGAGTGGTCACTGAATGGTTTGATGAGCATGAAAACGATTTCAACCATATGCTATGGCCGTCTCAGCCCCCAGATCTCAACCCAATTGAACACTTATGGGAGATTCTGGAGCGGTGCCTGAGACAGCGTTTTCCACCACCATCAACAAAACACCAAATAATGGAATTTATTGTGGAAGAATGGTGTGACATCCCTTCAATAGAGATCCAGACACTTGTAGAATCTACACCAAGGTGCATTGAAGCTGTTCTGGACAGGGTGCTCTGATGGACGGAAGGGGGAAGGAAATTGGGACTGCAGTTAAAAATTAGCTGGCTGGCTAAAACTGCCACTTCTATAGTAATGTTGATTAATGGGCACTGTCCTTGTAAAACTCCTTTTAATGTAATACATTTATGGTAATAAGAGGTTTATTTATTCTGTTATACTGCCAGTAAATTGAGCAAAACTCACGCTCATGTTCTACTAATAGCACAGATACTTACTGGTTGATCCAGTGAGGTTGGTGGTAGGAACTGAAGGACAAGCCGTCAAACAGGACAGACCTGTCAAACTCCACTCCTACATGGTCCCAAAACGGAAAGGATTCCCGTCCTGATAATGACAAGACAGTGATGTTTCATAAAACACCACGAGCAAGTCTTTACAACACGTTTATACCAGATCCAACTGTTTTCACCACGTGGTAAACATATGATAAATACACTGAAATAAACGCAACAATTTCAAAGATGTTACTGAATTACAGTTCATATAAGGAAATCAGTAAATTGAAATGAATTCATTAAGCCCTAATCTATGGATTTCACATGACTGGGAATACAGATATGCATCTGTTGGTCACAAATACCTTTAAAAAAAAGGTAGGGGCGTGGATCAGAAAACCAGTCAGTATCTGGTGTGACCACCATTTGCCTCGTGCGACGTGACATCTCCTTCACATAGAGTTGATCAGGCTGTTGATGGTGGCCTGTGGAATGTTGTCCCAATCTTCTTCAATGGCTGTGCGAAGTTGCTGGATATTGGCGGGAACTGGAACACGCTGTCGTACACGTTGATTCAGAGTATCCCAAACATGATCAATGGGTGACATGTCTGGTGAGTATGCAGGCCATGGAAGAACTGGGACATTTTCAGCTTCCAGGAATTGTGTACAGATCCTTGCGACATGGGGCCGTCGTGTATTACCATGCTGAAACATGAGGTGATGGCGGCGAATGAATGGCACGACAATGGGCCTCAGGATCTCATCATGGTATCTCTGTGCATTCAAACTTCCATCGATAAAATGCAATTGTGTTCGTTGTCCGTAGCTTATGCCTGCCCATACCATTACTCCACCGCCACCACGGGGCACTCTGTTCACAATGTTGACATCAGAAAACGACGCGGTCTGCGGTTGTGAGGCCGGTTGGAAGTACTGCCAAATTCTCTAAATCAACGTTGGATTTGGCTTATAGTAGAGAAATGAATATTCAATTCTCTGGCAAAAAGTTCTGGTGGACATTCCTGCAGTCAGCATGCCAATCGCACGCTCCCTAAAAATGGAGACATAGGTGGCATTGAGTTGTGTGACAAAACTGCAGATTTTAGAGTGGCCTTTTGTCTCCAGCACAAGGTGTACCTGTGTAATGATCATGCTGTTTAATCAGCTTCTTGATATGCCACACCTGTCAGGTAGATGGATTATCTTGGCAAAGGAGAAATGCTCACTAACAGGGATGTAAACATATTTGTGCACATAATTTGAGAGAAATAAGCTTTTTGTGCTTATGAAACATTTCTGGGATCTTTTATTTCAGCTCATGAAACATGGGACCAACACTTTACATGTTGCATTTATATTTTTGTTTAGTATAGACGGTATGTGAGAGATTTGTGGGTAAAATACAGTTATAGTAACAGTCCACCAGGGGGCAGTGTTTTACTGTGCCATGGCATTCTTTTCATTGGCATGAACAACACCAAATCAACGAATTAGTTACAAGAAAGGAATTGAATTATATAAAAGACAGAGCAAAAGCTATAGCCTCTGTTCCAGGACCTAGCTTTCAAACAATCTCTCTGACCAGTTTCAAAGTTTATTCTTTTGGTAACTAGGCTCAATACCTAAACAACGGTAGACAGCAAATCATCTCTGACTCTATGCACCTCAATCACAACACTCACCTTCATGGGGCAGGACTTCTCGTCTACACTCCTCTGGGAGGCTGACTCAAAGCAGTAGGCTGCCCTTTGTCCCTTAGGCCAGAGTGTTGGGGCAAGTTACTTCATGAAGTCATCTAGGCTTACCACACACGGTGGTAGTGGGTCAGGGCCTCCAGCTGGAAGAACTCACTGTAGGGGACATGTACCTGTTAAAAGGGGGACACAGCTGTGAGTGTGAGATTGGATCCTTCCTGCGTCTCATTTCTCTGTCTTTTCTCCCTACGTGTGCCCTTGTTCACATCCCCTTCATGGATTTAAAAGCAAAGGACTGATGAGATCAACATCAGGAAACGTGATTTCGGAATCTACATTTGAGTATGGAGGCGCGTGGTGGCGGTACACTATGAAGGGGGGAACTGCCAGTGTGCGATTCAGCATTTTGGCGAATGCCAAAGACCCCAGAAAGTAGTCGGCTTGGTTTCCAAATCGAGCTGAGGAACCAAATTGGCATTAGCAATTAATTATTTGAATTGGCTAGGCTATAGCTACTCCAACTTCAACTACGAAGTTAGCTGGTCTAATCACTAAATGTATATTTGTAAAATAAAAAGTTAGATAGCACAAATACATTAAAATCTGCGTGAATTAATAAAAGTTAAATAAACCATAGCCTACACATCACCAGATCACGATTCAAAAGACACCGGAGTAGCAAACGTTACAATGTTTACAAGGAAAGTTGATACAATTATTACCCATGCAAGGACAATATAAAATGTAGCCATTGTAGTCCCACGTTAACTCTGTAGCAAACGTTAGACTAATTTGTAGCAATATTGCTGTAAGCGAATAGTAGACCACAAAAAGTCGCAAGTGATTCAGTTTCACCGCCATTGTGTTTCATGCCACATCCCAGAATGTATTGGACGCTGAAAAAAGTTTAACACCCGAGGTGCTACTGTCGTTGTTCACGCGGGTCGGCTGCATCACTGAAATTTAAATTAATGTGGAATTGGAATTTCATATGATCTCGGATGATATATGGAATCTTTAGACATATGTGTGAAAGAGAGGAGGGGCTTCAGACTTTGGTAAAAACGTTTGCAACAGATTATCACAGGGTTTGTATGTGTAAGGTAAAACCACAACATACAGAAGGTTAGGTTAGGTCTTTGTGAGCAGAGAGTATAGATTAGGCCTTTGTGAGCAGAGAGTATAGGTTAGGTCTTTGTGAGCAGAGAGTATAGGTTAGGTCTTTGTGAGCAGAGAGTATAGGTTAGGTCTTTGTGAGCAGAGAGTATAGGTTAGGTCTTTGTGAGCAGAGAGTATAGGTTAGGTCTTTGTGAGCAGAGAGTATAGGTTAGGTCTTTGTGAGCGGAATTCACAGCGTTAGCATGTGAACAGGTTGAAATAGTGTTCCAGTTGGCCTATACAAAACCAACACGTATTGTAGTTTGAAAAAGCAAACCAAAAAAAACAACAACATCATGCTGTTAAACCAAACCACAAGTGAGTTGATCGTAGATGTATTTATTGTCTGTTTATCCTCATCATCTGTTAATTAATCTGTTGATTAACAACAGGTTCTCATGAAATATCCAGTGGTGAGAGAGAAGCATGAGTAACTGGCTTCCTGCTGACCATAGCGCCTTGAACTCAAATGGAGACAATCAAAATGTTATTTTCACTGATAAAGACCCAGAAGAAACAAGTAGTAAAATTGAACCCAGAGCTCTGTGATTTAAACCCTTCATTAAGAGCAACATGACTCATACCCATAGTAATCCTTTGTTTGTGTGTGGCCTCAAACCACATTACATTCACTCTTAGAAAAAACGGTTCCAAAAGGGTTCTTCAGCTGTCCCCATAGGAGAACCCTCTTTGGTTCCAGGTAGAACCCTTTTGGGTTCCATGTAGAATCCTTTGTAGAAATGGTTCTGCATGAACCCAAAAGGGTTCCACCTGGAACCAAAAAGGGTTCTTCAAAGGGTTCTCCTATGGGGACAGCTGAAGAACCCTTTTAGGTTCTAGATATACTTTTTTCTAAGCGTGTAGTGCTGTGCGTGTGTTTAAGAGAGAAAGAGTCCACCTGTATATGTGTGCATTGTATGGGGCATTAAACACCCCCCCTGTCACAACTGCTGTCAATGAAGACAAATTGTCTAATTGGGTGATAATCTAATCTTGTTTTATAATAGTTGTAATTTAGAAGACAGCAGAAGTTCAAATCAAATCAAATCAAATTGTATTTGTCACATACACGTGTTTAGCAGATGTTATAGCGGGTGTAGCGAAATGCTTGTGCTTCTAGCTCCGACAGTGCAGTAATATCTAACAAGTAATATCTAACAATGTCACAACATATACCCAATACACACAAAACTAGTAAGGAATAGGATTTAAGAATATATACATATATGGACAAGCAATGACAGAGCGGCATGGACTAAGATACAGTAGAATGTTATAGAATAGAATACAGTATATACATATGAGATGAGTAGTGCAAGATATGTAAACATTGTTAAAGTGACTAGTGTTCCATTTCTTAAAGTGGTCAGTGATTTCAATAGGCAGCAGCAGCCTCTAATGTGCTAGTGATGGCTATTTAACAGTCTGATGGCCTTGAGATAGAAGCTGTTTTTCATTCTCTCGGTCCCAGCTTTGATGCACCTGTACTGACCTCGCCTTCTGGATGATAACGCCGTCTTCACCACCCTGTCTGTGTGGGTGGACCATTTCAGTTTGTCGGTGATATGTACGCCAAGGAACTTGAAGCTTTCCACCTTCTCCACTGCGGTCCCGTCGATGTGGATAGAGGGGTGCACCCTCTGCTGTTTCCTGAAATCCACAATCATCTCCTTTGTTTTGTTGATGTTGAGTGAGAGGTAATTTTTCCTGGCACCATACTCCCAGAGCCCTCACCTCTTCCCTGTTGGCAGTCTCGTCATTGTTGGTAATCAAGCCTACTACTGTTGTGTCGTCTGCAAACTTGATGATTGAGTTGGAGGTGTGCTTGGCCACGTAGTCATGGGTGAACAGAGAGTACAGGAGGGGGCTGAGCACGCACCCTTGTGGGGCCCCATTGTTGAGGATCAGCGAAGTGGAGATGTTGTTTCCTACCTTCACCACCTGGGGGTGGCCCGTCAGGAAGTCTAGGACCCAGTTGCACAGGGCGGGGTTCAGACCCAGGGCCTCGAGCTTAATGATGAGCTTGGAGGGTACTATGGTGTTGAATGCTGAGCTATAGTCAATTAACAGCATTCTTACATAGGTATTCCTCTTGTCCAGATGGGATAGGGCAGTGTGCAGTGTGATGGCGATTGCATCGTCTGTGGATCTATTGGGGCGGTAAGCAAATTGAAGTGGGTCTAGGGTGACGGGTAAGGTAGAGGTGATTGACTAGTCTCTCAAAGCACTTCATGATGACAGAGGTGAGTGCTACAGGGCAATAGTCATTTAGTTCAGTTACCTTTGCTTTCTTCGGTACAGGAACAATGGTGGTCATCTTGAAGCATTTGGGAACAGCAGACTGGGAAAGGGAGAGATTGAATATGTCCATAAACACACCAGCAAGCTGGTCTGCGCATGCTCTGAGGACACGGCTAGGGATGCCGTCTGGGCCGGCAGCCTTGCGAGGGTTAACACATTTAAATGTCTTACTCACGTCGGCCATGGAGAAGGAGAGGCCACAGTCCTTGGTAGTGGGCCTCGTCAGTGGCACTGTGTTATTCTCAAAGCGGGCGAAGAAGGTGTTTAGCTTGTCTGGAAGCGAGACGTCGGTGTCGGCGACGTGGCTGGTTTTCCTTTTGTAGTCTTCCTTTTGTAGTCTGCGATTGTCTGTAGACCCTGCCACATACGTCTCGTGTCTGAGCCGTTGAATTGCGACTCCACTTTGTCTCTATACTGATGTTTTGCCAGTTTAATTGCCTTGCGGAGTGAGTAGCTACACTGTTTGTATTCTGCCATATTCCCAGTCACCTTGCCATGGTTAAATGCGGTGGTTCTCGCTTTCAGATTTGTGCGAATGCTGCCATCTGTCCACGGTTTCTGGTTAGAGTAGGTTTTAATAGTCACAGTGGGCACAACATCACCTATACACTTCTTGATAAACCCAGACACTGTTTCAGTGTATACGTCAAAATTATTTTCGGAAGCTACCTGGAACAAATCCCAGTCCGCGTGATCAAATCAATCTTTAAGCGTGGATTCCGATTGGTCAGACCAGCGTTGAATAGTCCTTAGCACGGGTACTTCCTGTTTGAGTTTCTTCCTATAGGAAGGGAGAAGCAAAATGGAGCCGTGGTCAGATTTGCCGAAAGGAAGGCGGGGGAGGGCCTTATAACCATCCCGGAAGTTTGAATAGCAATGGTCGAGGGTTTTGGCAGCGCAAGTGCAACAGTCGACATGTTGATAGAACTTCGGCAGCCTAGTCCTCAAATTTGCTTTGTTAAAATCCCCGGCAACAATAAATGCAGCCTCAGGATATGTGGTTTCCAGTTTGCATAAGGTCCAGTGAAGTTCTTTGAGGGCCGTCGTGGTATCGGCTTGAGGGGGGATATACACGGCCGTGACTATAACCGAAGATAATTCTCTTGGGAGATAATACGGTCGGCATTTGATTGTGACGTGTCTTTATCTTTAAAATGTTATACTGAACAAAACTATAAACGCAACATGCAATAATTTCAACAATTTGACTGTAACAGTTCATATAAGGAAATCAGTCAATTGAAATAAATAAATTAGGCCCTAATCTATGGATTTCACATGACTGGGCAGAGGTGCTGCATGGGTGGGCCTGGAAGGGCATAGGCTCACCTACAGCCAATCAGAATGAGTTGTTCCCCACAAAAGGGCTTTATTACAGACATTTCAACCCATGAAACATGGGACCAACACTTTACATGTTGCGTTTATATTTTTGTTCAGTATAATAGACTAACCGTGAGCAGTTGATATCTTCATAGGTGAAATCTACCATCCCCCTCCTCCTGCAACCATGTGTACATATACATACTCATGTATACCAAACACACACACACATGCAGGTACAGACCTTCCTCTAAATCCTTCTCCTTTTCTATGTGTATGTGAACCTTTCTTACTCTGAATGTAGTTCACTCATAGAGGTCCATGACATGTATGTGACCATGCAGAATACCATATGAAATATGTGCTGGAATGAGCTCTGGTCAATTGCTACCAGGTTGTGGAACTTGATGGATCGGCTGTTCGTCCCATTACTTGAGAGGAAACTGCTCAAAGCCCACCCTTACAGGTTCAAATTCAGTCATCGCAATTCAAGGTATTTTCTTAGTCTCTCTTTCATGTGTTTTCTTCTGTCTCTTCGCGGCCTCTCTTTCCCTCTTTTCCTGTCTTTCTCTGCTCCACCCCCATCTCTTGAACACACACTGTTTTTCATTGTTAGAGATGACAGTGATGATAAGAATGCAGAGAGCCACAACTCACCACCTCGAGACCTCCTTCAGATGGATAACTGAAATAGAGTAACAGAAGGCGGGCGGTGTATGATTGTTATTTATATTGATTTTCTATCTCTATGTCTCTGTCTGTTTCTCTCTTTTAGCTTCATCATAAGAGATTTACAAATGCTAGGTGTGGGAACTAAATTGTTTTAAAGGAACAGGAGAGGTTGCATGGCACCAATAAGACGAAAACATTTCCACAAGCTGCAAACCTCTACGTACAGTGGGGAGAACAAGTATTTGATACACTGCCGATTTTGCAGGTTTTCCTACTTACAAAGCATGTAGAGGTCTGTAATTTTTATCATAGGTACACTTCAACTGTGAGAGACGGAATCTAAAACAAAAATCCAGAAAATCACATTGTATGATTTTAAAGTAATTAATTTGCATTTTATTGCATGACATAAGTATTTGATACATCAGAAAAGCAGAACTTAATATTTGGTACAGAAACCTTTGTTTGCAATTACAGAGATCATACGTTTCCTGTAGGTCTTGACCAGGTTTGCACACACTGCAGCAGGGATTTTGGCCCACTGCTCCATACAGACCTTCTCCAGATCCTTCAGGTTTCGGGGCTGTCGCTGGGCAATACGGACTTTCAGCTCCCTCCAAAGATGTTCTATTGGGTTCAGGTCTGGAGACTGGCTAGGCCACTCCAGGACCTTGAGATGCTTCTTACGGAGCCACTCCTTAGTTGCCCTGGCTGTGTGTTTCGGGTCGTTGTCATGCTGGAAGACCCAGCCACGACCCATCTTCAATGCTCATACTGAGGGAAGGAGATTGTTGGCCAAGATATCGCGATACATGGCCCCATCCATCCTCCCCTCAATACGGTGCAGTCGTCCTGTCCCCTTTGCAGAAAAGCATCCCCAAAGAATGATGCTTCCACCTCCATGCTTCACGGTTGGGATGGTGTTCTTGGGGTTGTACTCATCCTTCTTCTTCCTCCAAACACGGCGAGTGGAGTTTAGACCAAAAAGCTCTATTTTTGTCTCATCAGACCACATGACCTTCTCCCATTCCTCCTCTGGATCATCCAGATGGTCATTGGCAAACTTCAGACGGGCCTGGACATGCGATGGCTTGAGCAGGGGGACCTTGCGTGCGCTGCAGGATTTTAATCCATGACGGCGTAGTGTGTTACTAATGGTTTTCTTTGAGACTGTGGTCCCAGCTCTCTTCAGGTCATTGACCAGTTCCTGCCGTGTAGTTCTGGGCTGATCCCTCACCTTCCTCATGATCAATGATGCCCCACGAGGTGAGATCTTGCATGGAGCCCCAGACCGAGGGTGATTGACCGTCATCTTGAACTTCTTCCATTTTCTAATAATTGCGCCAACAGTTGTTGCCTTCTCACCAAGCTGCTTGCCTATTGTCCTGCAGCCCATCCCAGCCTTGTGCAGGTCTACACTTTTATCCCTGATGTCCTTACACAGCTCTCTGGTCTTGGCCATTGTGCAGAGGTTGGAGTCTGTTTGATTGAGTGTGTGGACAGGTGTCTTTTATACAGGTAACGAGTTCAAACAGGTGCAGTTAATACAGGTAATGAGTGGAGAACAGGAGGGCTTCTTAAAGAAAAACTAACAGGTCTGTGAGAGCCGGAATTCTTACTGGTTGGTAGGTGATCAAATACTTATGTCATGCAATAAAATGCAAATGAATTACTTAAAAATCATACAATGTGATTTTCTGGATTTTTGTTTTAGATTCTGTCTCTCACAGTTGAAGTGTACCTATGATAAACAATTACAGACCTCTACATGCTTTGTAAGTAGGAAAACCTGCAAAATCGGCAGTGTATCAAATACTTGTTCTCCCCACTGTATCTATTTGCATAAAAATGGATGTCTTTCCATCCGTTTCTATGCTCACTATTGTCTTATCTACCTATCCCCCCTCTCTCTACCTTGTCTCTATGAAGCTCCCTCTCTCTACCTTGTCTCTATGAAGCTCCCCTCTCTCTACCTTGTCTCCATGAAGCTCCCTCTCTCTACCTTGTCTCTATGAAGCTCCCCTCTCTCTACCTTGTCTCTATGAAGCTCCCCTCTCTCTACCTTGTCTCTATGAAGCTCCCCTCTCTCTACCTTGTCTCTATGAAGCTCCCTCTCTCTACCTTGTCTCTATGAAGCTCCCTCTCTCTACCTTGTCTCTATGAAGCTCCCCTCTCTCTACCTTGTCTCTATGAAGCTCCCCTCTCTCTACCTTGTCTCTATGAAGCTCCCTCTCTCTACCTTGTCTCTATGAAGCTCCCCTCTCTCTACCTTGTCTCTATGAAGCTCCCCTCTCTCTACCTTGTCTCTATGAAGCTCCCCTCTCTCTACCTTGTCTCTATGAAGCTCCATCTCTACCTTGTCTCTATGAAGCTCCCCTCTCTCTACCTTGTCTCTATGAAGCTCCCCTCTCTCTACCTTGTCTCTATGAAGCTCCCCTCTCTCTACCTTGTCTCTATGAAGCTCCCCTCTCTCTACCTTGTCTCTATGAAGCTCCATCTCTACCTTGTCTCTATGAAGCTCCCCTCTCTCTTCCTTGTCTCTATGAAGCTCCCCTCTCTCTACCTTGTCTCTATGAAGCTCCCCTCTCTCTACCTTGTCTCTATGAAGCTCCCTCTCTCTACCTTGTCTCTATGAAGCTCCCCTCTCTCTACCTTGTCTCTATGAAGCTCCCCTCTCTCTACCTTGTCTCTATGAAGCTCCATCTCTACCTTGTCTCTATGAAGCTCCCTCTCTATACCTTGTCTCTATGAAGCTCCCCTCTCTCTACCTTGTCTCTATGAAGCTCCCTCTCTCTACCTTGTCTCTATGAAGCTCCCCTCTCTCTACCTTGTCTCTATGAAGCTCCCTCTCTCTACCTTGTCTCTATGAAGCTCCCTCTCTCTACCTTGTCTCTATGAAGCTCCCCTCTCTCTACCTTGTCTCTATGAAGCTCCCCTCTCTCTACCTTGTCTCTATGAAGCTCCCCTCTCTCTACCTTGTCTCTATGAAGCTCCCCTCTCTCTACCTTGTCTCTATGAAGCTCCCCTCTCTCTACCTTGTCTCTATGAAGCTCCCCTCTCTCTACCTTGTCTCTATGAAGCTCCCTCTCTCTACCTTGTCTCTATGAAGCTCCCCTCTCTCTACCTTGTCTCTATGAAGCTCCCCTCTCTCTACCTTGTCTCTATGAAGCTCCCTCTCTCTACCTTGTCTCTATGAAGCTCCCCTCTCTCTACCTTTTTCTCTATGAAGCTCCCTCTCTCTACCTTGTCTCTATGAAGCTCCCTCTCTCTACCTTGTCTCTATGAAGCTCCCCTCTCTCTACCTTTGTCTCTATGAAGCTCCCCTCTCTCTACCTTGTCTCTATGAAGCTCCCCTCTCTCTACCTTGTCTCTATGAAGCTCCCCTCTCTCTACCTTGTCTCTATGAAGCTCCCCTCTCTCTACCTTGTCTCTATGAAGCTCCCTCTCTCTACCTTGTCTCTATGAAGCTCCCCTCTCTCTACCTTGTCTCTATGAAGCTCCCTCTCTCTACCTTGTCTCTATGAAGCTCCCCTCTCTCTACCTTGTCTCTATGAAGCTCCCTCTCTCTACCTTGTCTCTATGAAGCTCCATCTCTACCTTGTCTCTATGAAGCTCCCCTCTCTCTACCTTGTCTCTATGAAGCTCCCCTCTCTCTACCTTGTCTCTATGAAGCTCCCCTCTCTCTACCTTGTCTCTATGAAGCTCCCCTCTCTCTACCTTTTCTCTATGAAGCTCCCCTCTCTCTACCTTGTCTCTATGAAGCTCCCCTCTCTCTACCTTGTCTCTATGAAGCTCCCCTCTCTCTACCTTGTCTCTATGAAGCTCCCTCTCTCTACCTTGTCTCTATGAAGCTCCCCTCTCTCTACCTTGTCTCTATGAAGCTCCCCTCTCTCTACCTTGTCTCTATGAAGCTCCCTCTCTCTACCTTGTCTCTATGAAGCTCCCCTCTCTCTACCTTTTCTCTATGAAGCTCCCCTCTCTCTACCTTGTCTCTATGAAGCTCCCTCTCTCTACCTTGTCTCTATGAAGCTCCATCTCTACCTTGTCTCTATGAAGCTCCCTCTCTACCTTGTCTCTATGAAGCTCCCCTCTCTCTACCTTGTCTCTATGAAGCTCCCCTCTCTCTACCTTGTCTCTATGAAGCTCCCCTCTCTCTACCTTGTCTCTATGAAGCTCCCTCTCTCTACCTTGTCTCTATGAAGCTCCCCTCTCTCTACCTTGTTTCTATGAAGCTCCCTCTCTCTACCTTGTCTCTATGAAGCTCCCCTCTCTCTACCTTGTCTCTATGAAGCTCCCTCTCTCTACCTTGTCTCTATGAAGCTCCCCTCTCTCTACATTGTCTCTATGAAGCTCCCCTCTCTCTACCTTGTCTCTATGAAGCTCCCCTCTCTCTACCTTGTCTCTATGAAGCTCCCTCTCTCTACCTTGTCTCTATGAAGCTCCCCTCTCTCTACCTTGTCTCTATGAAGCTCCCCTCTCTCTACCTTGTCTCTATGAAGCTCCCCTCTCTCTACCTTGTCTCTATGAAGCTCCCCTCTCTCTACCTTGTCTCTATGAAGCTCCCCTCTCTCTACCTTGTCTCTATGAAGCTCCCTCTCTCTACCTTTTCTCTATGAAGCTCCCCTCTCTCTACCTTGTCTCTATGAAGCTCCCCTCTCTCTACCTTGTCTCTATGAAGCCCCCTTCTCTTTCCAACAGTGTCTTATGTCCTCCTGCTTATATGGAAGAGGTGGTTGACCCCAGAGACCTTTGACCTTTCCTCCAGTCGACTAGCAGTGATGTCACACCATCCTTGCTTTACTAGTGCCTGTGGGGTACACTGTCAGAGGACCAAAAAGGACAGCATATAGACTGAATAAAAAAAAAAGTTATACTTGTGCTCAACACATAACAAACTACATTGCTAGCATGGAAAGAGATTGAGGGATAAGGAAACAGAGGAGATCAAAGGTATTTAAGATAATCTTATTTCAGTGTTGTACTTCACTGACATCGGGATTGGTATCCTCTCTGGCAGCAGGACAAGGTTATGATCTATTTCTGGTTTGATGGGCAATTCTGGGTCCACCCTTCTGCCTTATCAACCTACTGCAGACTGCTGGTGTGGACTGTCTCGTGTTGATACCACACCTCATCAAAAGTACTCAGTCACTGCTAACTTCTCTCACGATACCTCGCTACCTAGGTCATTACCAAGCCAACTCAACAAATGTAGGGGCATGTTTTCATTGTGAGTAACTATAACTTGTTACCATACTATTAATTATTTGTTACTTTTATTTATTTATTTTCTTAGGGTATTCTTTCTTAAAACTGCATTGTTGGTTAATGGCTTGTCAGTAAGCGTTTCACTGTAAGGTCTACACCTGTTGTATGTGACAAATAAACATTGATTTGATTGATTTACTAGGGACTACGTTATTACATCTTTATTCTACGCTGTAATATAAAGTGATACACTTCCATAGAAAGTAACATTCATTCAATCTAACATCAAAACAATGTCTCAACCCCTGTTTAACAGTCACTCCTAAAATAATGTCTCAACCCCTGTTTAACAGTCACTCCTAAAACAATGTCTCAAACCCTGTTTAACAGTCACTCCTAAAACAATGTCTCAAACCCTGTTTAACAGTCACTCCTAAAACAATGTCTCAAACCCTGTTTAACAGTCACTCCTAAAACAATGTCTCAAACCCTGTTTAACAGTCACTCCTAAAACAATGTCTCAAACCCTGTTTAACAGTCACTCCTAAAACAATGTCTCAAACCCTGTTTAACAGTCACTCCTAAAACAATGTCTCAAACCCTGTTTAACAGTCACTCCTAAAACAATGTCTCAAACCCTGTTTAACAGTCACTCCTAAAACAATGTCTCAAACCCTGTTTAACAGTCACTCCTAAAACAATGTCTCAAACCCTGTTTAACAGTCACTCCTAAAACAATGTCTCAAACCCTGTTTAACAGTCACTCCTAAAGGGATTGAGTAAATTGTTTCACCTCCTCTCCTGAGTGTAACCAAATATGTTTTGTGAGGAGACCTGCAGCTGAACTGCTATAATTCCATGTGTGTCTCCCTTAGTGCTTACAAAGTTTATGTGGCTGTGTTGTATCGGTTGGTATTACACAAAAGTGCTTGTCTGGTTGTGTGTGTGTTTGAAGGCTGAATCCATACTCAAGTAAAGTTGCTAGTGTTCCACTGCTGCTAATTACAGCTTTAGCCCAACTTGTGTGTCTGTTGAATATTGTTAACACTGAATTAAAGTGAGTTTTGGGACTGACGCGTTCCCTACATAATCACAGCCAAGTGAGCCAACATGCTACTGACCTGCCACTGGAAAACCATTGTCTAAACACAACTCTGGGAACCAGATAAAATGAGGGATGGGAGAGATGGGAGAGATGGGAGAGAAATTGCATCAATATCCGTTTATTTGCTCTCTCTAAAAGTGTAACACAACGTATTCATTCTTACTTTACATTATCTTACTGTACATTACCACAACCATGATTACCGAGCACTAGAATTCTACAAAAAACATAGCAATCAAACAAATATGAATATGAGCTGGGGAAATACATTTCTACCATCCATTGAAGCATTAGCAGGGATGGGAACACATTTACTCAAACAGTGGGACAGAACGACCAGGCCGAATGGCAGATCCTTCTTGCAATACACATGGACGGAGCATCCAAACACTTTCCCTCTCACAGAATCCCAACATCTCTGGTGCTGGCAGGCTGTGATGTCTCTTTTGGTGGTTATGCTATGCGTCTAAACAGTGTATTGCCAGCCTCTGGTAGCATAAACCATCCATCTGTTTTAATACCAAACACATCAAAAACACTATACTCATTTCCCACCAATCGGGCACTCTGTGCCTAGAAGAGGGATGGCTGAGTATTCCAGTGGTGAGGAAATACACTCCAGATGTGAACAAATCGTCCCATACTAATTGCCATTGTGTTCATTGATGCCGCTTTGCCTGGTTTTCTGGGTTTTTATTATATTTACAGTTTTGGATTAGACTACTACATGGCTACAGATCCTTACAGTTTGGGATTAGACTACTACATGGCTACAGATCCTTACAGTTTGGGATTAGACTACTACATGGCTACTGATCCTTACAGTTTGGGATTAGACTACTGCATGGCTTCTGATCCTTACAGTTTGGGATTAGACTACTACATGGTTACAGATCCTTACAGTTTGGGATTAGACTACTACATGGCTACAGATCCTTACAGTTTGGGATTAGACTACTGCATGGCTTCTGATCCTTACAGTTTGGGATTAGACTACTGCATGGCTACAGATCCTTACAGTTTGGGATTAGACTACTACATGGCTACAGATTCTTACAGTTTGGGATTAGACTACTACATGGCTACAGATCCTTACAGTTTGGGATTAGACTACTGCATGGCTTCTGATCCTTACAGTTTGGGATTAGACTACTGCATGGCTTCTGATCCTTACAGTTTGGGATTCGACTACTGCATGGCTTCTGATCCTTACAGTTTGGGATTCGACTACTGCATGGCTTCTGATCCTTACAGTTTGGGATTAGACTACTGCATGGCTTCTGATCCTTACAGTTTGGGATTAGACTACTACATGGCTACAGATCCTTACAGTTTGGGATTAGACTACTGCATGGCTTCTGATCCTTACAGTTTGGGATTAGACTACTGCATGGCTTCTGATCCTTACAGTTTGGGATTCGACTACTGCATGGCTTCTGATCCTTACAGTTTGGGATTCGACTACTGCATGGCTTCTGATCCTTACAGTTTGGGATTCGACTACTGCATGGCTTCTGATCCTTACAGTTTGGGATTCGACTACTGCATGGCTTCTGATCCTTACAGTTTGGGATTAGACTACTGCATGGCTTCTGATCCTTACAGTTTGGGATTAGACTACTGCATGGCTTCTGATCCTTACAGTTTGGGATTAGACTACTGCATGGCTTCTGATCCTTACAGTTTGGGATTAGACTACTGCATGGCTTCTGATCCTTACAGTTTGGGATTAGACTACTACATGGCTTCTTATCCTTACAGTTTGAGATTAGACTACTACATGGCTACAGATCCTGACAGATTCGGATTAGACTACTGCATGGCTACAGATCCTTACAGTTTGGGATTAGACTACTACATGGCTACAGATCCTTACAGTTTGGGATTAGACTACTGCATGGCTTCTGATCCTTACAGTTTGGGATTAGACTACTGCATGGCTACAGATCCTTACAGTTTGGGATTAGACTACTGCATGGCTTCTGATCCTTACAGTTTGGGATTAGACTACTGCATGGCTTCTGATCCTTACAGTTTGGGATTAGACTACTACATGGCTACAGATCCTTACAGTTTGGGATTAGACTACTGCATGGCTTCTGATCCTTACAGTTTGGGTTTAGACTACTGTATGGCTTCTGATCCTTACAGTTTGGGATTAGACTACTGCATGGCTTCTGATCCTTACAGTTTGGGATTAGACTACTGCATGGCTTCTGATCCTTACAGTTTGGGATTAGACTACTACATGGCTACAGATCCTTACAGTTTGGGATTAGACTACTGCATGGCTTCTGATCCTTACAGTTTGGGATTAGACTACTGTATGGCTTCTGATCCTTACAGTTTGGGATTAGACTACTACATGGCTACAGATCCTTACAGTTTGGGATTAGACTACTGCATGGCTTCTGATCCTTACAGTTTGGGATTAGACTACTGCATGGCTTCTGATCCTTACAGTTTGGGATTAGACTACTGCATGGCTTCTGATCCTTACAGTTTGGGATTAGACTACTACATGGCTACAGATCCTTACAGTTTGGGATTAGACTACTGCATGGCTTCTGATCCTTACAGTTTGGGATTAGACTACTGTATGGCTTCTGATCCTTACAGTTTGGGATTAGACTACTGCATGGCTACAGATCCTTACAGTTTGGGATTAGACTACTGCATGGCTTCTGATCCTTACAGTTTGGGATTAGACTACTGCATGGCTACAGATCCTTACAGTTTGGGATTAGACTACTGCATGGCTTCTGATCCTTACAGTTTGGGATTAGACTACTGCATGGCTACAGATCCTTACAGTTTGGGATTAGACTACTACATGGCTACAGATCCTTACAGTTTGGGATTAGACTACTGCATGGCTTCTGATCCTTACAGTTTGGGATTAGACTACTACATGGCTACAGATCCTTACAGTTTGGGATTAGACTACTGCATGGCTTCTGATCCTTACAGTTTGGGATTAGACTACTGCATGGCTTCTGATCCTTACAGTTTGGGATTAGACTACTGCATGGCTACAGATCCTTACAGTTTGGGATTAGACTACTGCATGGCTTCTGATCCTTACAGTTTGGGATTAGACTACTACATGGCTACAGATCCTTACAGTTTGGGATTAGACTACTGCATGGCTTCTGATCCTTACAGTTTGGGATTAGACTACTGCATGGCTTCTGATCCTTACAGTTTGGGATTAGACTACTGTATGGCTTCTGATCCTTACAGTTTGGGATTAGACTACTGCATGGCTACAGATCCTTACAGTTTGGGATTAGACTACTGCATGGCTTCTGATCCTTACAGTTTGGGATTAGACTACTGCATGGCTACAGATCCTTACAGTTTGGGATTAGACTACTGCATGGCTTCTGATCCTTACAGTTTGGGATTAGACTACTGCATGGCTACAGATCCTTACAGTTTGGGATTAGACTACTACATGGCTACAGATCCTTACAGTTTGGGATTAGACTACTGCATGGCTTCTGATCCTTACAGTTTGGGATTAGACTACTACATGGCTACAGATCCTTACAGTTTGGGATTAGACTACTGCATGGCTTCTGATCCTTACAGTTTGGGATTAGACTACTGCATGGCTTCTGATCCTTACAGTTTGGGATTAGACTACTGCATGGCTACAGATCCTTACAGTTTGGGATTAGACTACTGCATGGCTTCTGATCCTTACAGTTTGGGATTAGACTACTACATGGCTACAGATCCTTACAGTTTGGGATTAGACTACTGCATGGCTTCTGATCCTTACAGTTTGGGATTAGACTACTGCATGGCTTCTGATCCTTACAGTTTGGGATTAGACTACTGCATGGCTTCTGATCCTTACAGTTTGGGATTAGACTACTGCATGGCTTCTGATCCTTACAGTTTGGGATTAGACTACTGCATGGCTTCTGATCCTTACAGTTTGGGATTAGACTACTACATGGTTACAGATCCTTACAGTTTGGGATTAGACTACTACATGGCTACAGATCCTTACAGTTTGGGATTAGACTACTGCATGGCTTCTGATCCTTACAGTTTGGGATTAGACTACTGCATGGCTACAGATCCTTACAGTTTGGGATTAGACTACTACATGGCTACAGATTCTTACAGTTTGGGATTAGACTACTACATGGCTACAGATCCTTACAGTTTGGGATTAGACTACTGCATGGCTTCTGATCCTTACAGTTTGGGATTCGACTACTGCATGGCTTCTGATCCTTACAGTTTGGGATTCGACTACTGCATGGCTTCTGATCCTTACAGTTTGGGATTAGACTACTACATGGCTTCTGATCCTTACAGTTTGGGATTAGACTACTGCATGGCTTCTGATCCTTACAGTTTGGGATTCGACTACTGCATGGCTTCTGATCCTTACAGTTTGGGATTAGACTACTGCATGGCTTCTGATCCTTACAGTTTGGGATTAGACTACTGCATGGCTTCTGATCCTTACAGTTTGGGATTAGACTACTGCATGGCTTCTGATCCTTACAGTTTGGGATTAGACTACTGCATGGCTTCTGATCTTTACAGTTTGGGATTAGACTACTGCATGGCTTCTGATCCTTACAGTTTGGGATTAGACTACTACATGGCTTCTGATCCTTACAGTTTGGGATTAGACTACTGCATGGCTTCTGATCCTTACAGTTTGGGATTAGACTACTGCATGGCTTCTGATCTTTACAGTTTGGGATTAGACTACTGCATGGCTTCTGATCCTTACAGTTTGGGATTAGACTACTACATGGCTTCTGATCCTTACAGTTTTGGATTAGACTACTGCATGGCTTCTGATCCTTACAGTTTGGGATTAGACTACTGCATGGCTTCTGATCCATAAACAGATGCAGAGGTTCTCAATGCCCCACAACTCTATTGGGTTTATTTAGGCACGTCCCTTTCTTCTGTCTTGTCATCCTTGCATCTGAAAGCCCAGAATGCTGGCATCCCAGCCCCCAAATGTTATCAGAGTTAATTAGGTGTGTTGTATAGGCTGAGACTGGGCTGAGACTGGGCTGAGACTGGGCTGAAACTGGGCTGAGACTGAGCTGAGACTGGGCTGAAGCTGGGCTGAGACTGGGCTGAGACTGGGCTGAAACTGGGCTGAGACTGGGCTGAGACTGGGCTGAGACTGAGCTGAGACTGGGCTGAAGCTGGGCTGAGACTGGGCTGAGATTGGGCTGAGATTGGGCTGAGACTGGGCTGAAGCTGGGCTGAGACTGGGCTGAGATTGGGCTGAGATTGGGCTGAGACTGGGCTGAGACTGGGCTGAAGCTGGGCTGAGATTGGGCTGAGATTGGGCTGAGGGAGAGTCTCTTCCGACTCTCCCCACATTCTCTCTCATGTATTCTTACAGGCTACGCTTTCTATTCTGTCTTTAGAGACTTGGCTGAGATTGGGCTGAGACTGGGCTGAGACTGGGCTGAAGCTGGGCTGAGATTGGGCTGAGATTGGGCTGAGACTGGGCTGAGACTGGGCTGGGGCTGAGGCTGGGCTGAGACTGGGCTGGGGCTGAGGCTGGGCTGAGGCTGGGCTGGGACTGGGCTGAAGCTGGGCTGAGATTGGGCTGAGATTGGGCTGAGACTGGGCTGAGACTGGGCTGGGGCTGAGGCTGGGGCTGAGGCTGGGGCTGAGGCTGGGGATGAGGCTGGGGATGAGGCTGGGGATGAGGCTGGGGATGAGGCTGGGGCTGAGGCTGGGGAGTGCCTGCCCTGCTTTGAAACTCCCTCTGCTCTTGTTGTTCATGGTGGTTTGTATGAGCAATTTTGGGATGGAGAGAGCAGTGAGGAAGAGGAGCTAGCTACCACGGCAGGCTCTACGTGGCGTTCCAGAGGGTACTTTAAAATCCATCTCCAACTCTAAATGACAGACCACCACTCAACTGCAATCAACCTGAATGTGGCCCAACCACACCGTAACCCAAAGAAATAAACAGTCAGATAATGAAAGCAGACAAGTTATGCTGGGAAATCATTTCTCTCTTCCGACTCTCCCCACATTCTCTCTCATGTATTCTTACAGGCTACGCTTTCTATTCTGTCTTTAGAGACTTGAAGGGGAAAGTAGCACAAACATGTTCACTAAGTGATGTGGGAAATGTTATGTTAAACAGCAGCAGCAGCAGCAAGCAGATAAGTTAGTTTGATACACAGACAGACTTGTTTCTGTCTAGATGCTTAGAAAAAAAAGAGTGCTATGTGGCACAATTTGTCTCTGTAGGAAAACCCCTGAAAATAGGCTCCAGATAGAACCCTTTCAGGTCAGATAGAACCCTTTCAGGTCAGATAGAACCCTTTCAGGTCAGATAGAACCCTTTCAGGTCAGATAGAACCCTTTCAGGTCAGTTAGAACCCTTTCAGGTCAGATAGAACCCTTTCAGGTCAGATAGAACCCTTTCAGGTCAGTTAGAACCCTTTCAGGTCAGATAGAACCCTTTCAGGTCAGATAGAACCCTTTCAGGTCAGATAGAACCCTTTCAGGTCAGTTAGAACCCTTTCAGGTCAGATAGAACCCTTTCAGGTCAGATAGAACCCTTTCAGGTCAGATAGAACCCTTTCAGGTCAGTTAGAACCCTTTCAGGTCAGATAGAACCCTTTCAGGTCAGATAGAACCTGGGTTCCAAATATAACCTTTTCAGAGGATTTCCATACAGGGACAAGTGGTGCCAGATGTGGTGCCAGAAGTGGTGCCAGACAACCACTCTTTTTTTTTTCTGAGAGCGTAATGTGTGACACTTACCCCTTACCCCTCACCCATCACCCATGTCAGTCTCACAAAATCTTCCTGTCAAAAGTTGTGCTGCGGAATAGATTTTTATTGTCCTCTTTCTCTAACTGCAGGTATCAGAACATATTAACTGTTGAAGCATTTTACTGGGACATTAATATCCTATTTTCACATGTTTATGTTCCTGTAACATATGTTTAGCATAAAGCAATTTATTACTATGGAATTTCGTATATATTTATTTGAGAAGTTTAATTGTTTGAATTAGAAGAGCTTTGTAATCAAAAACCTCTCTTCGTGTGATTTTATATACCATTCCATTACTTTTTAAGGTTTAAAAGGCTAAAGGTAGGTTGTGAATTTCTTCATCCACACTGTAATCTCACTATCAACTCATCCATAATATAATCTCATGTTGAAGTTGGTAAACCCCATTTTAAACATTGTATAAGAATAATTTATAGCCAATAGGTGTTCGAAAACTAAATAAAATCCAAACTGATAATAAGGGACTTCTCAATAAATAACTGAATTGAAACATAGATTTTATGATAATCAAAGTTATTATGACCTTATGATTTTGCAGTTGAATAAATTCAGTGAATGACAGGGAATCATAAATAGTTCCTGTATGGTACAGCCCATGTTTCCACGTTCCTAAAAACATTTAACTACAAATTGTATCCAAACAGTTTAATCTAGATCCAAACATTTTTGGGTTAAGAATCCCAATATTTAATGGGAAACATGAACATCAGAGATATAAATAATATTAGTACTGCAAACACTTTAATCACCCACTACGAAGAACTAGATGCCCAACCACAGTACTTCTTTTTTAATCTTACCTCCTTAAAAATCCTCACCTCGGTTAAAAACAAATGTTTTTCTAACGTGTTACTTTGTACAAGACATGCAGGAACAAATGACTGTAAAGCGTCAATTCTATAAAGCCATGAGATGGTACGAAGATCGTGTTGCACAATTGACATTCTACTTGGTGAAAGATTATTTAGAATAGGCTATTAGCGGGTTTGAGTTGAAAATAAGTATGAGCCATTTGTTGCAAAAATATTTTCTATAGATTACTTCAAAACTTAATCCAAACACATGTATATTTGCATCAATTATGAATTAGTTTAGGCTGCAACATATTCATAATGGTGTGCATTTATCCAGATCTGCCACTAGTGTGGTTCATGGATACAAACTATACATTTTAGTTTTCAAAAGCTCATAAATACGCAAAGGTTAGTCAAAGTGATTTAAAGTTGTTTGACATAGTTCTTACAAACATTTCTAACAATTACATAAGCATAAGCATATTTCTCACAACAACCCCCGACTATTTGGTGTCCAGTTTTATCAGTCCCAATTATGAATAGATGTCTTGAATAAAAACATTGCAATTTATTATCTTATTATCCATATTAGTGAACAGTATTGCAACATTAAGGCTAATATGGTTAGGAGGTATTTCCCTGGCTACCAACAAAAATGTGTTTTCCCCACTCCATTGAACCAAAGGCGTATTGAAGACTTGCTCCCCCACCCCCTACTCTCTCTCATACACAAACACATCCATCCGCGGTGTAGAAGCGTATGGAAGGGGATGGGGAGGGGGTTGGGTGATGAGGAAACGGGTTGATATGCCCTGGAAGTAATTCTTTCGCCCCAAAACACAAGGTGAAATGGGACCACCAGAGCATCGCACGTGGGACCCGCACTACACATTCCAGAGCTGATGGCATTTGAGTGAAGAGCTGAACTTGTTGCACTTCTGTGTGTGTGACCTCTGTGTGTGGTGTTATTTTGTAGCAGTAGAATTTAAGTCCCCTAAGATATGAAAAGTTACTGGAGAGTAATAGATGTTTTGATGTGTTCATATGTAAAAAAACAACAACAAAAAAACAACATAATTTAGCTACTCAATTTAGTATAATGTTTGATGGTGTGCATGCACAGTTAATTAATGAGACGAGTTTTCATATAGTTTTAAACATTTTAATAAGTTTATTTTACCATTTAAAACATATATAGGCCACTTGAAATTATATTTCGAAGAGTTACTTATAAAATCACATGAATTATGAATAATTCCACAAACTTTAAATTCTCTATATATTTCGAAATGCTTCGTTCAGTATTATAAAACCCAAACATAAACGAATAAACAGACCAATATGATTAAAGCAATGAGTGGGATTACTTGCAAAGCACAGAAGTAGGCTACTAGTTAGTAAAACATAAGGCTATCTATAGGCCTATAAACTTGCCTCTGAATATAATCAATGTGTAATGGTTGATTAAGCAATATTGTGAAAATATTTGAGATTGGTGTTTTGACATAAAACACGTCTTTATTCAATACATATGCCCCAGTTATCATATTCAGCACAAACAATGCCAAATCAATAGGGTATAATAACATGTATATCGAAAATAACATTAATATTCTTCAAATATATAGGCCTGGTGATCAGAATAATAGTTATACTATAATTATGATATATGTGAAATTGTAATATAAATGCTTATTTATCTTGCTTTGTTTACCCATTTATTTCTTATTATATTAAGTCTGTCTAAAGTTTAAATATCTCTGTTAGTTATGTACACTGATAGGGTAGACTGCAGTTGAATCAATTATATATTGCCATGACAGTTATTGGAGAAAAAAAAACAGTCAATCTAGAACGATAAAAAAAGAGTACGCTGCATGTCCCTAGTAAAAAAAGTTTGCGAAAGTGGCCTGACGTCACACTCCCACAATGCTCGCGCCCCTTAACTCTGCTGCAGCCTGAGAGCGAGACAGACACACTCAGGCCCAGAATATAGAAAAATTATAGAAAAAATTGGAAAAAATAATAAAACAACAGATCGAGGGGAGAAAGACCGTGAACGGTGGCGTGGGGTCTCCCACCGTAGGTTTGCGAATAGTAGGTGATGGAATGTTACCGGGGTTCCATGTGAAATTGACTAATGCGGCGCTGGAAACTTTTTGGTGGGTAACTGCTCGTTTTTTGTAAGACCTCATAATGTGGCTGCTCGTTCTGATGTGTGCATGTTTTGTTTAATACGTTTTAAGAATATTACAGCAACTTTCTTCAATGATAATCGATAGTTTGATGTTGACGACATTTTAATTAACAGGGATCTATTGTAGTTGTTCTGCAATCGGACATGTTTTAATTTAGCTTATTTTGTGGAAGTATGTAAGCGTCGGGGTATTTAATTTTTAATTACGCGATCGCCTCTTCGCTCGAAGCTTTGTCGATAAATGTGTTACAAATGTAAATCATTGAAGTTGTAAACATTTTGCATTGTGTCAATGATAGCTTTGGCAATGATGATTGATGTTCAGTGCAAGTTTTCTGCGAATTGCAGAATTTTAAAGAATTTCCGAATATTTATGATGGTGAGCGTGCTCCTGCAGAAGAAGAGCGAGGGAGATAGAAGAGGGAACGTCCCTGTTGTATTTGAAAGAGTAAACAACTCTGATTTTAAAAAAGTACCTACACATGTCACATTCGATGTTTACTTGCACCATATCCTAATTCATGGAAGTTGTTGCTTGATATCTAGGCGCTCAAAATCATCACATTATAGAAGTGTAGAACTATTTGAGTGTTTTCCTTCGACTGTTCGTCCACGCTGCAATGGCTTGTGTCATTTGTTTGTCGCTGATCGGATGTTTCTGGCGGATTGAGGGGCTGTGTGACTTTTGTGTCTCTTGCCTTGTGTGTGCCTTGTAAGGGCTAAATACTACCCCTTTGGAGGGGGGCAGGGTCATGTTATGGATGCGGGAGGGAGCTCAGCTCATTTCATATGCACACTGATACACTTGTGATTGTTTGCTGTTTTGTTGTTGAACTTTGTTATTTCGTTTCAAACTGTTTTGTCAAACAACATTAGGGTCTAAGAAAACATATTCTGATAAGCAACATGAGGTTATGTTGTCTGCAGTGGCTGATCTAATTGATTAGCTTGAATATTTTAGGCATGGGCCTAATTTTGTATTTGGAAGTGTTTCGATTATTTTCATGTAGCCTACATTAGCACGCAAACATAACACTTCCTGTGATTATTATTACATTTAAGTCATTTAGCAGACGCTCTTACCCAGAGCGACGTACAGTTAGTGAGTGCATAAATGTTTCATACTGGTCCCCCGTGGGAATCGAACCCACAACCCTGGCGTTGCAAGCGCCATGGTCTACCAACTGAGCTACACGGGACTATATACACGGGACTATTATGTCAAGGATCAACATATTAGGCTAATATTACGTGCATTACATTGTTACGACAGAGAACGTTGTGTGCGGATAGATAGGCTATATGATTATTCGTTATCAATTGGACAAACCCACGTTGCAATAACAGAATGGAGCCTAAAACATTGAGCAACATGTCAAAACTCCTGTGACTTTAGTGCCTGTTAGAGGCTCCAATTTACTTTTAGTAGTTCCAGTAATTTCAAGTTTTACATTAATAAACGAGTCTACTTTATTATTAGGCTATCAATGCTATTGCTAACTGCTTATTGAATGTTCGACGACCTATATAGGCTTTCCGCTACTTGCCTTAATGTAAGCCATTAGATACAATGTTACTTCATTTGGCAACTAATTTGGCAAACATTGTATGCTACATAAACAACATGCGTCCCTGAAAAATTAAACATTCTACTGTAGGCTACATTTATGGATAGTTAGCCCAATGTCTAGCCTGCCAAATAATCACCACCACGAATTGGAGGCAACAAATAGCCTACTCGCCGTTATGGCAGGTCTGACACGAGCATGCTCACTCCATCAAGGCCTCATTTCCACTGCCTCGAGACACATAATAAGGAAATGGAAGCGAGAACGTCACGAGACATTGCTTTTGTTATTGACAATAACAATGCAAGTGCAAGTTGAGACGCATGTGTTGGTGTTTGTTCTTTTTCCACATTATTTCTGAGTGAGTATATCCTCACAAAATACCGAATTCTGTGACAGCAAGACTTAGATCAAACTAAAGTATTATATAACAACGTGTTAACATGATGGACGTATAGGCTACAAAGTAATATGGAATATTTACATATATTGTGGATATAGCCTACTTCTGCAAAAGTATATTTGTAACTCCACAACAAATGGAGTTACAACTCCACAACAAATGGAGTTAGTTTTCTCTCTCTCCAATAGTCAGTAGAACTGCTCAAAACAAACCTTTGTGACAAGGACAATTTGAACAGAAATGTTCATGTAAACATTTCAAAGTTAAACAGCATTTAGAAGTATATATTCTTTGTGGAAAAGACAGTTTATGACTTAACAAATAACCTGGTACTATCACATTACACTTTATTTAATATATTGGTTTTTCCTCACCCTTGTTTTTGTAGATAACGATAACTATGTTTTCTTTAGCAGTAGGTACGTTTTCATGGATAAACATTTTGAAACACTATAGTTGAACGTCTTCTTCTGATGACCTTACACCTGAGTTTATTGTGTGTGGTGGGAAGGTAACGAGTTACACGTTTGCCTTTGTGATAGAGAAATGTTTTTGTGTGTGGTGGAGGGAGGGTCTCCTCTCTTCCTCTGGAAATGTCCCACAATCCCCTTCACCTCTGTGGGTCGGAGGCTGATTTCCATGAGAAAAGAGCATGAGTTAGGTTAATGGGAAGGACAGCCCTCGGAGAGGACACATGGTAGTTAGTAACCAGGAACAGCTCTGATTCTAATTATTTGTATTTCTTCACCTTTTTTTGGGGAGCACTGAGGAGTGGCGAGGCTGGTGGGGACCGTGGGTTCACGTAAGAATGGACGTTAGCATCAGGGACGGCAACAACATTGTTCTATTTGTCGTTTTATCAGCGTGAGAAAACCAGGCAGATTGGGAGCCTGAGGACCGCTGCGGATCGTGGGGCGTTAGAAGTAGTCTGTCTCTCAAAGTGTGTGTGTGTGCGTGTCAACCGAGAAGGGAAAGAGGATCTATTTGTGTTTTCCAACGTTTCACACACAGTAGCCGGGCTGACTGTTGAACCCTGTGGTTGTTTTGGTCACTCCAACTCAGCCCATAAAACTGGAAAAGGGTGAGGAGGGTGAGAGAGATAACATCAGAGCCATGTTCACAGGGCTAATATCACTCCCAACAGATCCCCAGCGAGAGCTGGTGAACAGTCTAGCACCATAGAGATAGATTCCCATCTGGATCAAAACAGATAGCGATGGGCAACATGATTCAGCATACAAACAAAGCTGTTGTGTTTATTTGATCAAAGTACTTATGGAATTTCATCTATTTCTAAGGTTGAGTTAAGATGTGACATGTATTTAATGTTTGGATATCACAGTTTTATTTTCCTAAAGAGTTTGTCAGCTTTGTTTTTGATTCCAAGCTGTTCAATACTTGTTGTTGTATCCTTTTCATTATGGGTAAGCTATTGCCTGTTATTTAATTTAGGCAAAGACAAGAGTTGGTGAAACATGAGAATGTTCTCAGAATGAATGCTGTTGCTGCCCTCAGGACATGATCCAGCCAGTTTTCCTTCAATTCTCAAAGAGGTTTTAGAACATTCTTTCATGGCAATGCTATGGCAGAGAGGAGAGTGATGCTGTCTGGTTAAAAGACTGACAGGAAACAGAACTCCTGTATGCGTATGAGAACACACGCGCAGAGGCACGCTCACATGCAAGCACACATGCAAGCACACGCGGACACACGCAAGCACGGACACGCGCACGCAAGGACACACACACACACACACACACACACACACACACACACACACACACACACACACACACACACACACACACACTCACTCATATGTAAGCATGAGTGCTTACATACAGATGTAGGATCTTAATTTGAGCCAGTTTGCTACAGCAGGAAAAGAATCCTGCAGCATCAGGAAATGTGAGTTATTATGTGAATTATAATTAATGGACATTTTCTGTAGGGGTTGATACATTTTCGTTAGGACAAATCAAGTCTGACATTTTAAAGTGTAAATTACAAACGTTAGAAGCCTTTTTAAACCTTGAATACACTACAAGTTTGCATTTCCTGCTGTGCAGGAAAAGTCTCAGCAACAAAAGAGTGATCAAATTAAGATCCTACATCTGTACACTCATAAACATATGACACACACAGCCACACATTTTCTCACGTACAGTACATGCAGAGTGGTAGACGTTTCTTTGGGCCGTTGCACATTCTGATGGCCCTTGCAGTGTGCATGTCTGAAATAGTAGGATGACGCTAGATGCTTGAACCACATACTGCCACTTTTCCTTGTGGATCTTTTTCTGGGAAGAGCAGGGCAGCTGGGGCTTTTCAGGACCTAGTTCCATCCATCATAAAGCACCCATGGTTTACACACACTTACACCCCTCAGGGCCACTTCCTGCATGATGTCTACTTTAGATGTATTACCTGTCTTTACTCTCCGCAGTAAACACACTGTTGGTTTTAGGGGCTTCGCTGTAACTTCATTGTTTGAGGAAGAGTTTAAACCTCAAAACACACTGGAACGTCTCATGGTTCTTTCCAAACATAGTGTTGATGAGATCAGTTGATTTATAACTGATATCTGAGGTTCCAAGTCGGTAATTGATTAAGCTGGTAGGTAGGTAGGTAGGTAGGTAGGTAGGTAGGTAGGTAGGTAGGTAGGTAGGTAGGTCGGTCGGTCGGTCGGTCGGTCGGTCGGTCGGTCGGTCGGTCGGTCGGTCGGTCGGTCGGTCGGTCGGTCGGTAGGTAGGTAGGTAGGTAGGTAGGTAGGTAGGTAGGTTGATTGATTTAGTCGACTGGTCGACTGTTTTGTCGACCGATTATTTTTTAGTCGAGCAGTTGCAAAAAAATAAATACAATTATGGCAGTCTTGATTCATGCCTGTCTCAGTGGACTAATCCATTGCGGAGGCCGCGGGGATGGCACACCATTATCACCAGTAGTACATTTACCCTTAATTCCCATAATTTCTAATCTACAATGTCTGTTTGGTTACCGTAATTGCTGTTAATGCATTCAATATATTATTATTATTACAGTCTTTTACAGTTCACATTGTCAGAGTGGACACGTTGTTTGCAGAGCGCACAACCTAGGCTACACTTGTGAGAAACAGGTTTTGTTTTATTTCATTCCATTTACGAGTTCTGTCAATTTATTCATTATGTTTTGTTTGGAGCGCTTCTGTCAAGGTTGAGTAAGGACGCGCACCTGATTACGCATAGAAGTAGGCCTAGGCTACGTGGCCTGCGCACAAATGTAGGCTTATAAATTTGCCCATTTGGGGATCTGATAGTATTTCTGATTGTTTTAACTCACCACCCCTAATGAGCTGTGGAGCTTCTCAAAGTAATATTTTCTTCACCTCAAATAGCAAGCAAACAAAGTCTGTTTTTACATCCATTGAGAATTATAATAATTCCTCAATGGAGCCTATGTAAAAAATCTTTCCAGCTCTCTCCCTTTCGATAACCACTCGGCATGAAAGGGGGGAAAAAAATGTCATGCTCTGATCCGGTGGAAATGTCATAAAATAGGCCTACCTGATTACTTCTTATCCCTTGTGCAAATAAACTACAGCTGTGTCTGTCCGGAGCTCACTGGCGCAGGAAACGGAGGGTCCAAAATATTTTATGCAATGTTGCAAGTTTGTTAGCACAAGCTTGGCCTGGACCAAGTTGGTAGTAGATACAATGTTTCAAGCTCCTTGCAGACAGGCCATGCGTAGCCAAAGTGATTTATTTTTCTACCTGCAGGCTGCAATGTTTTTTATTTGTTTGCTTTATGTTGGCTATTTTTACAATGGCAATAGAAGTTACTTTTATATTTGTATAATTTTAATTTAGATTTAGATAGAATTTGAATCACATGACAATGATTTTGAGATAGGAAGACTTTTTATTATAAAATAAATTAAACTGTTCCACGAAAATGTGCATATGAAAATCATAATTGGCACGCAGATCGGTAGAAATGGTAAGATAAATTGGAACTCCAAATAGAAAAGGT
The DNA here is from genome assembly GCF_964263955.1 of Coregonus lavaretus. NCBI lineage: Eukaryota > Metazoa > Chordata > Actinopteri > Salmoniformes > Salmonidae > Coregonus > Coregonus lavaretus. Next base: position 70,749 of record NW_028163528.1, read on the forward strand.
TGCCGACCCCTGGTGTAGCCTATTACCAGCAGCTTCGGGAGCGTAATGGCAGTATCTGCAAAGGCCAGCAGCAGCAGTGGGAGAAGGGGGTTCGGGAACAGGTTTTTTTCTTCTGGTTAGGCTATCTTGATCTCTGGCTCCCTCTTGAGTCATTTGTGTGTCTTTAGTTATTTAATCACAGTGTGTTTTAAAGCATCAGATAAGCTCAGTAGCCTACATATAGTTGATTTTATTAAAACACATATGTTTGAAAATTTCGACCAGTCGATTGGTCGAAAGAACAGACGACTCTTGGTTGACCAAGTTTTTTTTTTTTGTCGGGGACCTATCAGAGGTCAGAGGATCTATCAGAAACGTTTTGCCCTGAAGTCAAATGCATTGATTCTGTTGTAGCTCAGTTGGTAGAGCATGGCGCTTGCAACGCCAGGGTTGTGGGTTTGATTCCCACGGGGGACCAGTATGAAAAAAAAAAAATGTATGCATTCACTAAACTGTAAGTCGCTCTGGATAAGAGTGTCTGCTAAATGACAAAAAATGTAGTACTGCTGTTATTTCCATGGCAATCACTCAGACAATAACCGAGGCAAGAGACTAAGAGCCAGGTTCAATTGCACATGCCAATATTTATGCAATATCTTTGTTTACAAACTACTGCCTGCGGACATGCTCACACTCTGAAAACTGATACCTGTGAGGTGAGCCTACCTGGCAGTTTTACGGCACACAAAGGGATTCTGTGATTTTATATGACCGTGGGGAATAGCTTTAGTGTGTAAGAACTGCAAAGCAGGTTCATTGTCATGATTTAACTGGATTTGAACCCAAATGCAGACAACTACCACGAGCCAGAGAAGGTTTAACAGGTTTATTTACAGAGTTCAATTTGTCCAGGTTTCCAATAATAGGGGAAGAGCAAGTCCAGGTTTACAGGGAGGGTAACAGATCCAGGTTCAGAGCAGGAGTGGTACCGTAACGTCCTAGTGTCCGTGGTGAGTCCAAAAGGGAGGTCCGGTAGTGGAAAGCAGGATGGTGGTGGCAGGAGTGAAGCGGAGGCAGGAGTCAGGTTCCAATAATCTGTGGCACAGGAGAAAAGTAACTAGAACAGGCCAAAAACACAAAGGGTGAAAACAAGCAGGTTGAGTCAACAGCGAAACTAACATGGTCGTCTTGACTATGATCTGACGATGAGTGGCAAGTTTGACCGGGTCTTAAAGGCTGAGGTGATTATGGTGAATGAGCTGCAGCTGGAACCCTGACTCCCGCACACCAGGCTTCACTCCTGCAATCAAGGACAGACAGAGGGGAGGGGAAGAGCAGAGAGAGAGCTACCTAGCAGCAGTAGGCCTAACATTCATTTGTATTGAGCCCTAACCAGGACCCTCACTCTGAAGGCTAGTTGAGACAGACTGACAGTTTGTGGATCCTGAGCTTCGCTATGCAAAACCTCTGATCATTCTCTATGATCCTTTCTAAAGATGCTAAGTTTAGCTAAGTGACAGGAGAACATGTAGGTTTGCATTTAAAGGGGTTTTTAAATAATGAAAATAAGATGTACCTAAACGTTAGTCATATCCCTGACTAAGGAGGGAGTTATTCGTCTTAGCCTTGTAATACGTTAAATATGCAGCAATCCAGTTATGCTATCTTATGAGTCAGTGAATCAGAGGAAACCTGAAGGGAGGAGCCAACGAGTGGAGCGGCAGTAGTGAGAGTAACTCCTGATTCACACTCAGAGCAGAGTACAGTCAGACATCGGGTCTGGTGACACATTTCCCCCTCCCTTCCTCTCAAGTGATTTTTAGTAACCCCTCTGCAACCCCACCCTGCTCAACAATCCCAAACTAAAAAAATGTAATTATGCCAACGAAAACGTTCAACTCCCTTCTCAGACAAAAGACAAGAAAGGATCTCTCCCTACTAGAAAGGTGCAGAAAAACATAGAGTTTTAGGCTGTGTGAAATGATTTCATATTATTTGGTAACTTTCAAAGCTCACAACATTTGGCCATGAAGTTTGAGGAAGAGGATGGCGAAGGAAAGGATACATACATTAAGATGAGGGAATATGAAAATTGTCTGAAGGTTGGATTGATAAATGTGGAGAGAACTTCATTAAGACATCAGAGTGCATGGGAGGTCAATCAGGTACCGCAGCTCTGTCCATTCAAGCCCAAGTTGAGTACATTCAGTTTCTGATTTAAGTCTGTCTGAACATGTCTTAATTCTGAACTGCTATAAATTAACTTACTGAATGAACCTACATTAATCAGTGGTTCATAGTTACATTTTAGTCATTTAGCAGATGCTCTTATCCAGAGCAACTTACAGGAGCAATTAGGGTTAAGTGCCTTGCTCAAGGGCACATCAACAGATTTTTCACCTAGTCAGCTCAGGGATTAGAACCATCGACCTTTTGGTTACTATACGCACTACGCTCTTAACCACTAAGCTACCTGCCGTTACAACAGTTTTTCTATACCTGAGAGAGAGAAAAAAAAAAGTGCTACGTGAGGTGAAGCCACTAACTCAGCATCCCTCACTTTTGGACGAGGGTTCCTAATTGGCTGCTCCTTGGACGAGGGTTCCTAATTGGCTGCTCCTTGGACTAGGGTTCCTAATTGGCTGCTCCTTGGACGAGGGTTCCTAATTGGCTGCTCCTTGGACGAGGGTTCCTAATTGGCTGCTCCTTGGACTAGGGTTCCTAATTGGCTGCTCCTTGGACGAGGGTTCTTAATTGGCTGCTCCTTGGACTAGGGTTCCTAATTCCTCTTCTCATCTCTCCTTTGTGAACTTCCTCCGATCTCATCCTACCATTCTCATCCTCTCTCTCCTACCAGTAGTGTTGCTCCTCCTCTCTACCTGTCCTCTCTCTCATCAGTCTGTTCGTCCTATCTTGTCTTCCTCCTGGTAGGGTCCTCTTCCATTCTTCCTCCTCTTTACCATATTCTTATTTCCTTATTTTCTTCTCCTTCTTCGAGGGCTTCTCTTCCCCCTCTCTCTTCTCTTAATATGGCAATACTACCCCATACACTTCATGAACACACACAAACACGTGGTTGACGGCATGTTGTAGTGCCCAGATGCACATACCTCCGCTCTCTTTTCCTCCCTCTCTCACATTTCTTCCTCTCCCTCCGTCTCCTTCTCCTCAAAGTCTTGGACAACAACAACAACACAAAGAAATGGAAGTGGAGTGACAACTGTGAGTCCTTTCTGTGTCCCCTCCGGGGCCAGTGTGAAGTTTTCAGTTTGATTGAAGGTCCCTTTTCTCTGGTGTCTGGTGTGAAAGCTGTCCTAATTGAATGATAAAGTGCCCTGAGATGGAGTCCAGTGAATAGACAACAATGCCCAGCCTGTGTGTGGTAGCGGGATTTTGGTTCACATCCAGCCTTTGCCTCTCTACTCCAAGAGAGGGCCTATTATAAAGCTCAATGCTGGACTTGGTCACGTGACCGCCTCTCTCTACCCTCCCCCCTCTGTACTGTGCCCTCCCTACCCCAGTGTGGGCTGGCCAATCGCAGGCCAGTGTGTCCTCTTCACACTGGCCATGTGGTTGAATGGCCTCATTTTTGCCAGCGACTGACTTTCTGCACATATCTCTGTGCTCACCGCCTCAGCTGCCTGCTGGACGCCACAGTGACAGGGGGAAAAGAGCTCATAGAGATACAACCACCAGAGAGGTTCTGCAAAACTCACCAGCTACGAATACCCTTAATTCACATTATGCAGTTTTGTCTATCTGGAATCAAAAAGGGTTCTACGTGGAACCAGAAAGGGATCTCCTATGGGGACAGCTGAAGATCCCTTTTGGAACCCTTTCTTCTGAGTGTATAGTAGAATGTCCTACGATGTAAATGGGGGAGGGGGGAGACAGTTGAAACGTTGTGTCTATCTAACGTTCGTATGTTTATGCTGTCTTTTACTGTTTTGCTGTGCAGTTGTGTTTTCGGGCTGCATCCCCTCAGCTACGGCTGGTTTTGTCCATTCTGTTTTGGTCTGTGAGCTATTTACGTACAAATGGAATTAGATTTGTTGTAGCCAGTGGTGTAAAGTACTTAAGTAAAAATACTTTCAAGTACTACTTAAGTAGTTATTTTGGGGTATCTGTACTTTACTTTACTATTTATATTTTTAACAACTTTTACTTTTACTTCTCTACATTCCTAAAGAAAATAATGTATTTTTTACTCCATATATTTTCCCTGACACCCAAAAGTACTTGTTACATTTTGAATGCTTAGCAGGACAGGAAAATGGTCCAATTCACACACTTATCAAGAGAACATCCCTGGTCATCCCTACTGCCTCTGATCTGGCAGACTCACTAAACACAAATGCATTGTTTGTAAATGATGTCTGAGTGTTGCAGTGTGCCCCTGACTATCCGTAAATTTTAAAAACAATAAAATCTGGTTTGCTTAATATAAGGAATTTGAAATTATGTATACTTTTACTTTTACTTTTTATACTTAAGTATATTTTAGCAATTACATTTACATTTGATACTTAAGTATATTTAGAGCTAAATACTTTTAGACTTTTACTCAAGTACTATTTTACTGGGTGACTTTCACTTTTACTTGAGTAACTTTCTATTAAGGTATTAACTTTCTATTAACTTTTACTCAAGTATGACAATTGGGTACTTTTTCTACCACTGGTTGTAGCTGTTTAGTTATTTTTGTACATATTCACAAATACAGGAGATTCTTGAAGATGTGAATAGACTTTGATCTTGTCTTAACACCATACTGTGACTAGAGAGATATGTTTATTTAGTGGCCTTCTATTTCGCACCTCTGTCCAAATATTGAAGTACAGTACTTGCCAGTTGGTTGTGTTTTTGTGCTAAGGAAATAGGTGACCAGTTGATATCCCATAAGCCTCAGCTAGATGTCAGCCACTGGTGGATGAAGATTTAAATCAATCAATGCTTCATTTGTGTTTGACATGTTATTTGGAAAGTGAAGTTATCACTAGTACCCTTTCCTAAATGATTGTTATGTAATGAATAGTATGGAATGGGGATAATCAATGATTTGTATGTGTACAGTGTTTCCGCTAGGATCTTTTTCAGCAATGGTGGCAAAGTTACAAAATGTTGTTGTTTTAAAGCTAATTTCCTACAATTCTACACATTTTGCCATGGGGCAGAGAGAACATGTTACAGTTTTAAAGCTAGTTTCCTGCAATTCTACACATTTTGTCAGGGGGCTGAGTGAAAAATTACAGTTTCAAAGGAAATGTCCTGCAATTCTACACATTTTGACATGGCTTATGTCACGTTCTTATGCTATCTGAGTGACTAAAACATTATAACAAAATCAATGGTGGCCCCCCAATGTTTTATTCTCCCTGACTCTAGTTTTTATTTAGGTGATTGTTAGAAATGATCATTGCAGTGGCAGCCACGATTTAGCAGCGGTGGTGTGTGGCTGCTAAATGCATATAGGAGAAACACTATGTGTATATGATGACATTATCCTGGCATTTACTATGTTACATGTTATGGTAATTACTGAAAACCATATCTATGTTTAGGGGTCAGTGACAAAGAGATGTACTGTAGACTGAAGCTCATCTGGCATTGAGCAGAACCTCTGGTTAACTATTTTACCCCTCATCTGAAACCTAAACCTCCTTTTCCCCTGAGCAGTGCAGGGCTCCAAGCATTCCCTCCTTTCACACAAACACACACACACACACACACACACACACACACACACACACACACACACACACACACACACACACACACAAAACAGCAGTTGTACTTGCAGTGTGCTGGAGGTAGTGAGGTGGAAGGCTAGTCATTCTAATGAGAGTGTTTATCTCTGGGGAGGAGAAGAAAGGAGGAGGAAAGTGTTAAAATGTGTTAATGAATATGTCCTGAGCTGGGAGTACCCCGGCCTTAATTAATGAATAACTCCTGAGCTGGTAGTACCCCGGCCTTAATTAATGAATATGTCCTGAGCTGAGAGTACCCCGGCCTTAATTAATGAATAACTCCTGAGCTGGGAGTACCCCGGCCTTAATTAATGAATAACTCCTGAGCTGGGAGTACCCTGGCCTTAATTAATGAATAACTCCTGAGCTGGGAGTCCCCCGGCCTTAATTAATGAATAGCTCTTGAGCTGGGAGTACCCCGGCCTTAATTAATGAATAACTCCTGAGCTGGGAGTCCCCCGGCCTTAATTAATGAAAAACTCCTGAGCTGGGAGTCCCCCGGCCTTAATTAATGAATAACTCCTGAGCTGGGAGTACCCCAGCCTGAATTCTCGTTCTCTTTCCTGTCCTACACATGTTGTGTTTCCCCCTATTGCCAACTCTCTTATACATGCCGATGCCGTTCCTCTCATGATACTGAAGAGAAATTCACCTGTAGAGTTAGTCCCATTGCCATCACTCGATCATGGAGGGTAGATAGTCTGTCTCTGGTAGTCCTTATGGAAGAATGGCCACTGCTCTGCTCTGCTCTATAGAGTTGAGTTATCACCCCTCCTCTCCCCATGTCTACAACCTCTGATCTGTTATCCAATGGCTGTAGCTCTGATACATAGACTCATCTGTGTCCTGTGACTGACCAGTGAGCCAGCTCCAGGTCATCAGTGTCCTGTGACTGACCAGTGAGCCAGCTCTAGGTCATCAGTGTCCTGTGACTGACCAGTGAGCCAGCTCCAGGTCATCTGTGTCCTGTCACTGACCAGTGAGCCAGCTCCAGGTCATCTGTGTCCTGTGACTGACCAGTGAGCCAGCTCCAGGTCATCTGTGTCCTGTGACTGACCAGTGAGCCAGCTCCAGGTCATCTGTGTCCTGTGACTGACCAGTGAGCCAGCTCCAGATCATCTGTGTCCTGTGACTGACCAGTGAGCCAGCTCTAGGTCATCAGTGTCCTGTGACTGACCAGTGAGCCAGCTCTAGGTCATCAGTGTCCTGTGACTGACCAGTGAGCCCGCTGTAGGTCATCAGTGTCCTGTGACTGACCAGTGAGCCAGCTCCAGGTCATCTGTGTCCTGTGACTGACCAGTGAGCCAGCTCCAGGTCATCTGTGTCCTGTGACTGACCAGTGAGCCAGCTCTAGGTCATCAGTGTCCTGTGACTGACCAGTGAGCCAGCTCCAGGTCATCTGTGTCCTGTGACTGACCAGTGAGCCAGCTCCAGGTCATCTGTGTCCTGTGACTGACCAGTGAGCCAGCTCCAGGTCATCTGTGTCCTGTGACTGACCAGTGAGCCAGCTCCAGGTCATCAGTGTCCTGTGACTGACCAGTGAGCCAGCTCTAGGTCATCTGTGTCCTGTGACTGACCAGTGAGCCAGCTCCAGGTCATCTGTGTCCTGTGACTGACCAGTGAGCCAGCTCCAGGTCATACCTCATGAAGCTGGTTGAGAGAATGCCAAGAGTGTGCAAAGCTGTCATCAAGGCAAAGTGTGGCTATTTGAAGAATCTCAAATATAAAATATATTTTGATTTGTTTAACGCTTTTTTTGTTACTACATGATATGTGTTATTTCATAGTTTTGATGTCTTCACTATTATTCTACAATGTAGAAAATAGTAAAAATAAAGATAAATCCTTGAATGAGTAGTATATTTAGGACACAGATGATCTGGAGTAGGTGCTATAAAACTTCTGACCGGTAGTGTATATATATATAAAAAAAAAGATTTCTCAGAAAATGTAGGTAAGTTAGCTCGCTAACATTGATTATGCTTTGTAGTTTACCCCTCAGGAGAGGTTAAGGCAGGGATTCTCAAAGTGGGCTCCATGGACCCCTGGGGCCTCAAAATATATATATACAAAATAGCTATATATTATTATATTATTATACTAACTCTACAGGTGATATAATATATTATAGTTTACATTTTATTTTATTTTATGAATATTACTAAAAACAACAGATGAAACGAATGTTTATTTTTTGGAATAAGTTTAGAGGGTGTAATGCAATACAATGAACTAAAATATAAACTCAACATGCAACAATTTCAAAGAGTTACAGTTCATATAAGGAAATCATTCAATTGAAATAAATTCATTAGGCCCTAGTCTATGGATTTCACATGACTGGGAATACAGATATGCATCTGTTGGTCACAGATATCATAAAAAAAGAAAAAGTAGGGGCGTGGATCAGAACACCAGTCAGTATCTGGTGTGACCACTATTTGCCTCATGCAGCATGACACATCTCTTTCGCATAGAGTTGATCAGGCTGTTGATTGTGGCCTGTGGAATGTTGTCACACTCCTCTTCAATGGCTGTGCGAAATTGCTGGATATTGATGGAAACTGGAACACACTGTCATACACGTTGATCCAGAGCATCCTAAAAATGCTTAATGGGTGACATGTCTGGTGAGTATGCAGGCCATGGAAGAACTCAGACATTTTCAGTTTCCAGGAATTGTGTACAGATCGTTGCGACATGGGGCCGTGGATGAATGGCACAGGATCTCGTCACGGTATCTCTGTGCATTCAAATTGCCATCAATAAAATGTAAATGTTTTAGTTGTCCGTAGCTTATGCCTGTCCATACCATAACCCCACCACCACCACCATGGGGCACTCTGTTCACAACGTTGACAACAGCAAACCGCTCACCCACACGACGCCATATACGCTGTCTGCCATCTGCCTGGTACAGTTGAAACCGTGATTCATCCGTGAAGAGCATACTTCTCCAGCGTGCCAGTGGGGATGGAAGGTGAGCATTTTCCCACTGAAGTCGGTTACAACGCCGAACTGCAGTCAGGTCAAGACCCTGGTGAGGACGACGAGCACGCAGATGAGCTTCCCTGAGACGGTTTCTGACAGTTTGTGCAAATATTATTAGGTTGTACAAACCAGCAGTTTCATCAGCTGTCCAGGTGGCTGGTCTCAGACGATCCCGCAGGTGAAGAAGCCGGATGTGGAGGTCCTGAGCTGGCGTGATTTCACGTGGTCTACGATCGTGAGACCTGTTTGACGTACTGCCAAATTAACATTAAATTCTCTGTCAACAGCTCTGGTGGACATTCCTGCAGTCAGCATGCCAATTGCACTCTCCATCAAAACTTGAGACATTTGTGGCATTGTGTTGTTGTGTAACAAAACTGCACATTTTAGAGTGGCCTTTTATTGTCCCCAGCACAAGGTGCACCTGTGAAATGATCCGCTTCTTGATATGCCTCACATGTCAGGTGGAAGTATTACTTTGGCAAAGGAGAAATACTCACTAACAGGGATGTAAACAAATTTGTGCACATAATATGGAGAGAAATAAGCTTTTTGTGCGTATGGATCATTTCTGGGATCTTTTATTTCAGCTCATGGGAGAGCACTTTACATGTTGCGTTTATATTTATGTTCAGTATAATATTATTAATCTACAATTTATGTTCTTAACCCTGGGCAACATGGGCCTGGGAGGATCATAGGGATGTTGGTTTCCACAGTACTCCACCAATGATCAATTTTTCAACTCAATACTTCTTGTATTCCCCAAAAAAGTATTTAAAAAAACATAAATGCACTGTAATTTAAGCTTTAAAACTGCCTCATGGCAAAATGTGTAGAATTGCAGGATATTAGCTTTAAAGCTGCAACAACAAAAAATCTCTCTGCCCCGTGACAAAATGTGTAGAATTGTAAGAAATTTGCTTGGAAACTGCAAGGTTTTCTCTGCGATGCCAAGAGATGGACCTTTAAAATGTTCCTTCCCAGTTTGTTGAGCCATGCACTGCTAAGGTCATAGTACAACTCCTTGTATACTATTTCTATTGTATTCTATTTTTATTACGCAATTGCTGAAATATCACATGCCTTACTTTTATTGTCCTGCAGTAAAATCAGGATTATCCCTCTACTGCCATTCATTCCAATTAGACTGGTTTGGATTTCTCCCTGACCAATATGGCTGCCATTTCCACCCCATTCTGGAACTTTGAGGGTTTATGACATAGCCCCTCCAGTAATTTAATAGGATCTTTATGGTCTGAACTCGATCTTCTCATAAACTCCCTTTCTGTGGTTATCTCTCTCTCTCTCTCTCTCTCTCTCTCTCTCTCTCTCTCTCTCTCTCTCTCTCTCTCTCTCTCTCTCTCTCTCTCTCTCTCTCTCTCTCTCTCTCTCTCTCTCACCCATATCAAAACCGTCTCTCTCTCTCTCTCTCTCTCTCTCTCTCTCTCTCTCTCTCTCTCTCTCTCTCTCTCACCCAAATCAAAAACCGTGGATTGATGGCAGCTTAGTCGGGAAACTAAAGGAGAGATATGCTGCTTATAAACACGGCAAGGTGACCGGGGACAATTGTATGCTTAAACAGTATAAATACGACCTACGCAGTTCGATCAAGATGATGAGACACAAGTATAGGGACTTAGTGGAGGAGCAATTCAGAGGGTCGGACACGAGGCGTACGTGACAGTAGCTTCTAACCATCATGGATTACAAAAAGAAAAGCAGTCACGTCGTGGACACCAACAGCGCCCTACTGGACGAGCTAAACACCTTTTTCTCACGCTTTGAGCATAACGACTGAGCTGCCGAGGACAGCCCCTGAGGACAATGAGGGCTACGTGCTTACGGGCTCCACGGAAGAACTGTGTAAGTAATTCAAGCGTGTTAACCCTTGCAAGGCCGCCTGCTCAGATGGCATCCCAAGCCACGCCCTCAGAGCATGTGCAGACCAGCTAACTGTTGTGTTTTCAGACATTTTCAATCTCTCTCTAGCTCAGGCCGTTATCCCCTCCTGCTTCAAGATGTCCACTATCATTCCTTTTCCCAAGAAAGGGAAAGTAACTGAACTCAATGACTACCGACCCGTAGCACTCACTTCCGTCATCATGAAGTGCTTCGAGAGGCTAGTCAAAGACCACATCACCTCCTCCCTCCCCGATACACTTGACCATCTCCAATTTGCTTACCCGCCCTGACAGATCCACGGACGATGCAATCACCATTGCACTGCACACTGCCCTCACCCACCTGGTCAAAAGGAATGCATATGTGAGGATGCTGTTCATTGACTACAGCTCAGCCATCAATACCATAGTGCCCCTCTAAGCCCACCATAAAGCTCACGGGCCTGGGACTCAACTCCTCCCTTTGCAACTGGGTCCTGGACTTCCTGACGGGCCGTCCCCAGGTGGTGAAGGTAGGCAACATTACCTCCTCCACACTGATCCTCAACACGGGGGTCCCACAGGGGTGCGTCCTCACTCCCCTCTTATACTACCTGCATACCCATGACTGCGTGGCCACTGACGACACGACAGTAGTAGGCCTGATTACCAACAGCGATGAGACAGCCTACAGAGATGTAGGCACTCTGACGGCGTGGTGCCAGGTAAACAACCTCTCCCTCAACGTCAGCGAAAACAAAGGAGCTGATTGTGGACTTAAGGAGGAACCAGGCTGGGCACGCCCCCATCCTCATCAATGGGGCCGCCGTGGAGACGGTCAAAAACACTTCAGAAGAGCTGAAATGGTCAAACCACACGGGCACCGTGGATGTCGTGGAAGAAGGCATGACAGCGACTCTTCGAGTTCAGGAGGCTGAAAAAATTGGATCTGTCCCTGAGGGCCCTCACAGTGTTCTGTAGGAGCACCATCGAGAGCATACTGTCAGGCTGCATCACAGTCTGGTACGGCAACTCCACTGCCACTAACCACAAGGCTATACAGAGGGTGGTACGCTCAGCCGAACACACCATTGGGTGCACACTGCCTGCCCTCCAGGACACCTATAACACCAGGTGTCGCAGGAAGGCCAAGAAGATCATCAAGGACCTCAGCCACCCGAGCCACGGCCTGTTCCATGGTCTGGGTAGAAGCTATTGGCCAGTCGGACAGTTCTTGCCATGATGCTCCTATACTGCCCGCGTCTCAGTGATGGAAGCGGAGAGAACAGGCCGTGGCTCGGGTGGCTGAGGTCCTTGATGATCTTCTTGGCCTTTCTGCGACAGCTGGTGTTGTATAGCAACCACTAGGTAGCTACCTGCTCCCCCTGTCAAGCTCCTGCCCCCCTGGACTTCCTCTCTGTCATATCTCTGGCAGAGCCTGCAGCCTCTGGTAAAAAAAAATTCAAAGAACGCAAGCTACCCAGTGCCCATTTTCAAGGTCCTGTTTATACAAGAATCCCCCCCCCCCCCTTGCACATCCTTCAAAAGCAGAAGGAAAAGAACATAAGACTGCGTTTTCAAACAGCTAACCAACATTAGGGAAATTAGGAGTTGATTGGCAGGAGCAAAGAAAAAAACTCTCCATTGAAACCTTTAGATTTCTGTAAACACAACCTGATGAACAATGCCTGTTGTTTTAAGCACAGCTGACGTTGCCAAACTTAGAGATTGTTTGTTGCTGACCCCGTATGAAAAAGAGAGAGGGGGAAACAAAGCGCCCGTGCGGCCTGTTGCCGTGGTTGTGGATATGTTAGCTCACAGACAAAAAAAACACAATCCTGTTTTCTGTGGGCTACTTTCGTCATCATTCACTGCACATTCACAATTGTTTCAAATGAAGAAATGTGTCAGTTTGTTGGTAACACTTTGCATTAGGTTACCATTTATGCAGGGTTTGTAAGTAACCTAATGAATTAGCTTTGTACTAACAGTGTCACCAACCTTTTTTGGAGAGAGTTGTATTTCCCCAGAAAACAGGAGGTTGGTGGCACCTTTAATTGGGGAGGACAGGCTCGTGGTAATGGCTGGAGCGTAATAGGTGGAATGGTATCAAATACATCAAACACATGGTTTCCATATGTTTGATGCCATTCCATTTGCTCCGTTCCAGCCATTATAATGAGCTGTCCTCCCCTCAGAAGCCTCCACTGCCCCAGAACAATGTAGATGATCATTAGAAATCACAACATCATCGGGTGGCTTGGATTGACCAATCAGCACACCCGCCAGAAAAAGATAGGACTACTATTGTCTTAGGAAACCGGCTGAATAAACACTGCCTTTATTATTGACTGTGATCAGAGGCTTTATGCCCAGTCCAAGTACATCCTATCATCTTAAAAAAGAGTCTATCATATATGTCGACTAAAACCATTTGTTGGATTTGTGCCTTTCTGTCACACCCTGGCTCTGGGGACTCTATATGTTGAGCCAGGGTGTGTAGATTCTATGTGTTCTTGTTCTATGTCGGTATTCTAGAGTTGTGTATTTCTATGTTGGCCAGAGTGGTTCTCAATCAGAGGCAACGAGTGTCAGCTGTTGCTGGTTGTCTCTGATTGGGAACCACATTTAAACAGGCTGTTTTCCCACAGTAGTTGTGGGATCTTGTTCCGTTTGGTTTGTTCCGTGTTGGTTGTTTAACCTAGGACGTCACGTTATTCGTTTATTGTTTTGTTCGTGTTATCACTTTGGATAATAAAGTATGTTTGCCTTCAACGCTGCGCCTTGGTCCTCCTCCTTCGACGATCGTGACACTTTCATCCTTTGAATCCTTTAAAATTCTAAATTAAATGGTAATCTTGTACCTGGACAATCAATTAAACAATGTCAATGATAAAAATATATAAAATAATTAAATAGTCTGCACCATCAGTTTATAAATGTTTATAAATAATGTATACATTATTCATGAACAAAATATGAACAGATTATTAATCCTTACTGACCACTCATTTTATAAAATGATAAAAATGGTCAACTTCTAAACCTGATTTTTTTTTTGATAATCTGTTCTTGAGCTACAGTAATGAGTAGGTCTACCTGAGATGTCTGTCAGTTAAAACAACATTAATGAGTAGGTCTACCTGAGATGCCTGTCTCTTAAAACAACATTAATGTGTAGGTCTACCTGATATGTCTGTCAGTTAAAACAACATTAATGAGTAGGTCTACCTGAGATGCCTGTCTCTTAAAACAACATTAATGTGTAGGTCTACCTGAGATGCCTGTCTCTTAAAACAACATTAATGAGTAGGTCTACCTGAGATGCCTGTCAGTTAAAACAACATTAATGTGTAGGTCTACCTGAGATGTCTGTCAGTTAGAACAACATTAATGTGTAGGTCTACCTGAGATGTCTGTCAGTTAAAACAACATTAATGTGTAGGTCTACCTGAGATGCCTGTCTCTTAGAACAACATTAATGTGTAGGTCTACCTGAGATGTCTGTCAGTTAGAACAACATTAATGTGTAGGTCTACCTGAGATGCCTGTCTGTTAAAACAATATATTTTATTTTTATTTATTTTACCTTTATTTAACTAGGCAAGTCAGTTAAGAACAAATTCTTATTTACAATGACGGCCTACACCGGCCAAACCCGGACGACGCTGGGCCAATTGTGCGCCGCCCTATGGGACTCCCAATCACGGTCGGTCGTGATACAGCCTGGAATCGAACCAGGGGGTCGGTAGTGACGCCTCAAGCACTGAGATGCAGTGCCTTAGACCACTGCACCACTCGGGAGCCGATAACATTAATGAACAACATTAATGAGTAGGTCTACCTGAGATCCTCATTTTGGCGTAATAATGTATATTTATTTGAGATCTGAATGTGAATGTGTGAGGGGATTTGTGTTTGTAAATAATATTTCGGCATACTCCATGTGTTAAGGGGACTCACCAGTGTGGAGGAAAGGAGGTAGAACAGAGGGGGGGGGAGGAGAGAGAGAGAGGGAGAGAGAGAGAGAGAGGGAGAGAGAGAGAGAGAGGGAGAGAGGGAGAGAGGGAGAGAGGAGAGAGAGAGAGAGAGAGAGAGAGAGAGAGAGAGAGAGAGAGAGAGAGAGAGAGAGAGAGAGAGAGAGAGAGAGAGAGAGAGAGAGAGGTGGGGGGCCGCTGGCTCGGCGCCCGCTGGCAGCATGCCCACTGCTCCGGCTGGAGCACTATGTCACGGCCAGGACTCCCTGCCAAAAGGGGTTTCCCCCAGACTCACTTCCACACACACACGTGCACATGCACACACAACCAAACACACGTGCGCAGAAGCACACACATGCACACGTACGCAAACACTGTTCAATCTCAACGTTTCGATAGTTCCTCAAAACATATAGTCAACTTCTTGCAAATAGGTGATTCTTATTGCGTGCCAATAAACACAATTTGATGAAGTGTCGCTAACTGACACATAATTTGGGTCAAGCAATAAATATTGAATAATAACAAAAAATGTGTCCGTATCTTCATGAAAGAGTAAGATTGAGATACAGGCAGCTATGCACCCCCCAACACCCCCTAAACATCCCCCAAATCCCACTCTACTCCCATCAAACTCTTTCCTGTTGGTGTGACTGATAGCGCTGGGGGTTGGTAGAGAGACACTGAGCAGAGCCCGACCCCCCCATCTCCCTCCCTCCCTCCTCCCTCCTCCCTCCTCCCTCCCTCCCTCCTCCTTCACTATTGTTCCCCACAGATGAGTGTTAGTAGAGGAAGAAGGGAGCAGGGAGGGAGCCCTGTTTAATTCCTCTTTGTTTGTGGAGCCTGTTAATTATCTAATTAGTCCTGTTTCATCCTGTGCCATCGTGAAGAGGACGCCTTGTGTCGTCCAGATGTCTCTGCACACTGACTTCTGAGTAGGCTACAGTACATTGAGAGTTCTGAGTAGGCTACAGTACATTGAGAGTTCTGAGTAGGCTACAGTACATTGAGAGTTCTGAGTAGGCTACAGTACATTGAGAGTTCTGAGTAGGCTACAGTACATTGAGAGTTCTGAGTAGGCTACAGTACATTGAGAGTTCTGAGTAGGCTACAGTACATTGAGAGTTCTGAGTAGGCTACAGTACATTGAGAGTTCTGAGTAGGCTACAGTACATTGAGAGTTCTGAGTAGGCTACAGTACATTGAGAGTATGGATTTAATAAAAGACTGTGAAGAGTTATTTGGTGTCTTTAGTGTATTTCTCTAGATGGATAGGTCTATGAAAGAGCAATGTTAATCAGAGCGTGAAAACATGGGAGGGCCCAGAACATTACCCCTCAAACGCATCCGGACCAACCACAACAGTGCCCATCAAACACGTCCGGACCAACCACAACAGTGCCCCTCAAACGCGTCCGGACCAACCACAACAGTGCCCCTCAAACGTGTCCGACCCAACCACAACAAATGAAGGGACAGAGAATTAACAAGGAGTGTTCCTAACGAGCCTGTGATGAGGTGTGAATGAAGGAGTCAGGCGCAGGAGGTAAAACACCGAGGTCCTGGCTGGCTGGCTGGCTGGGTGGGTGGCTGGCTGGCTGGCTGGCTGGCTGAGTGGGTGGGTGGGTGGCTGGGTGGCTGGCTGGCTGGCTGGCTGGATGGGTGGATGGGTGGCTGGGTGGCTGGCTGGCTGGGTGGGTGGCTGGGTGGCTGGGTGGGTGGCTGGCTGGATGGCTAGCTGGGTGGGTGGGTGGCTGGCTGGATGGGTGGCTAGCTGGGTGGCTGGATGGGTGGCTGGCTGGCTGGATGGGTGGGTGGCTGGGTGGGCGGGTGGGTTGGTGGCTGGGTGGGTGGCTGGCTGGATGGATGGGTGGCTAGATGGGTGGCTGGCTGGCTGGATGGGTGGATAGCTGGGTGGTTGGGTGGGTGGCTGGCTGGGTGGGTGGCTGGCTGGCTGGGTGGGTGGGTGGCTGGCTGGCTGGCTGGATGGGTGGCTGGCTGAGTGGGTGGGTGGGTGGGTGGCTAGATGGGTGGCTGGGTGGCTGGCTGGCTGGCTGGATGGGTGGCTGGGTGGCTGGCTGGCTGGGTGGCTGGGTGGATGGCTGGCTGGCTGGCTGGCTGGCTGGGTGGGTGGCTGGCTGGCTGGCTGGCTGGATGGCTAGCTGGGTGGGTGGGTGGCTGGATGGCTGGCTGGCTGGATGGGTGGCTAGCTGGGTGGCTGGATGGGTGGCTGGCTGGATGGGTGGGTGGCTGGGTGGGCGGGTGGGTCGGTGGCTGGCTGGATGGGTGGCTGGCTGGCTGGATGGGTGGATAGCTGGGTGGTTGGGTGGGTGGCTGGCTGGATGGGTGGCTGGGTGGGTGGGTGGCTGGCTGGCTGGCTGGCTGGATGGATGGATGGCTAGCTGGGTGGGTGGCTGGCTGGCTGGATGGGTGGCTAGCTGGGTGGCTGGATGGCTGGCTGGCTGGCTGGATGGGTGGGTGGCTAGCTGGGTGGGTGGCTGGGTGGCTGGATGGATGGATGGGTGGCTGGCTGGCTGGCTGGCTGGGTGGCTGGCTGGGTGGGTGGCTGGCTGGCTAGCTGTGTGGCTGGCTGGCTGGGTGGGTGGCTTGCTGGCTGGGTGGCTGGCTAGCTGGGTGGGTGGCTGGCTGGCTGGCTGGCTGGGAGGCTGGCTGGCTAGCTGAGTGGGTGGCTGGGTGGCTGGCTAGCTGGGTGGGTGGCTGGCTAGCTGGGTGGGTGGGTGGCTGGCTGGGTGGCTGGCTGGCTGGCTGGCTGGGTGGCTGGCTGGCTGGCTGGCTGGCTGGCTGGCTAGCTAAGTGGGTGGGTGGCTGGCTGGCTGGCTGGCTAGCTGGGTGGGTGGCTGGGTGGCTGGCTGGGTGGCTGGGTGAGTGGGTGAGTGGCTGGTAGCTGGGTGGGTACTGGGTAGCTGGCTGGGTGGCTGGCTGGGTGGGTGGCTGGCTGGCTGGGTGGGTGGCTGGCTGGGTAGCTGGCTGGGTGGCTGGCTGGCTGGCTGGCTGGCTGGCTGGGTGGGTTGCTGGCTGGCTGAGTGGCTGGCTGGCTGAGTGGCTGGCTGGCTGGCTGGCTGGCTGGCTGGGTGGGTGGCTGGCTGGCTGGCTGGCTAGCTGGGTGGGTGGCTGGGTGGCTGGCTGGCTGGGTGGCTGGGTGAGTGGGTGAGTGGCTGGTAGCTGGGTGGGTACTGGGTAGCTGGCTGGGTGGCTGGCTGGGTGGGTGGCTGGCTGGGTAGCTGGCTGGGTGGCTGGCTGGCTGGCTGGCTGGGTGGGTTGCTGGGTGGGTTGCTGGCTGGCTGAGTGGCTGGCTGGCTGAGTGGCTGGCTGGCTGGCTGGCTGGCTGGCTGGCTGGGTGGCTGGCTGGGTGGCTGGGTGGGTGGGTGGCTGGGTAGCTGGCTGGCTGGCTGGGTAGCTGGGTGGGTTGCTGGGTAGCTGGGTGAGTGGCTAGATAGCTGGGTGGGTGGCTGGGTGGGAGGCTGGGTAGCTGGCTGGGTAGCTGGCTGGGTGGCTGGCTGGCTGGGTAGCTGGGTGGCTGGCTGGGTGGGTGGCTGGCTGGCTGGCTGGCTGGCTGGCTGAGTGGCTGGCTGGCTGGCTGGATGGGTGGCTGGCTGGCTGGATGGGTGGCTAGCTGAGTGGCTGGATGGGTGGCTAGCTGGGTGGCTGGGTGGGTGGCTGTGGGTGGCTGGCTGGCTGGATGGGTGGCTAGCTGGGTGGCTGGGTGGGTGGGTGGCTGGATGGCTGGCTGGCTGGATGGGTGGCTAGATGGGTGGCTGGATGGGTGGGTGGCTGGATGGGTGGCTAGATGGGTGGCTGGATTACTGGCTGGCTGGCTGGCTGGATGGCTGGCTGGGTGGGTGGCTGGGTGGCTAGATGGGTGGCTGGCTGGCTGGCTGGCTGGGTGGGTGGGTGGGTGATGTAAATGATGTAAAAAAAGAGGACAAAACATCCAAAAGCCAGAAAAGAGCTCTGAGCTCTGAGCTGTCCCAAGACCAAGCTACTATCAAGTTTTCATCCATAGACAGTAGACTTACAGTATGGGATCTCTTTGACTTACGCCATCCTCAAGCCTTCCGAAACCATCTCAATTGGGTTGAGGTCGGGTGATTGTGGAGAGTACAGGTCCGAATGGTGTGTGTGTGTGTGTGTGTGTGTGTGTGTTTGTGTGTGTGTGTGTGTGTGTGTGTGTGTGAGAGAGAGAGAGAGCGAGAGAGAGAAGCACATGACCACCTCAGCGAGTCTCTGTGGTGTAAGACACGTTCTCAGTGTAAAGGAAGCAGCATGGACTCAGACTAACCCCAACAATCCAGGTGACCTCCCTCTATCATCACTGTTGCAGGATGTACACATAGACCAACACAGCAGTAAATACAAAACAGAGTGTAATCAGAGGCAGAGAGAATACCCATTGCAAATATTTTTGGTTACAGCAGATTTGTCAATGAGAGTTGTTGTTATTGAAAGGATTCATTGCTGTTTAGTGTGAAAATAAATACTTCCCCTGGGTTTCATGATCAGTCACTAATACTTATATGCTGGATTAACAAGAGTCTAGACAAAAAATGGACAAAGATCACTTGGGGAGTGTGACAAGTGAACTGAGGAGAGAGCGAGAGCCCTCATGGAGGTGTTCCTCTGTAACTGTCAGATGAGCCACGACCACAGGGGCTATCTTTAGCCCGGGAAGAGCACAGTGTTGTTTGGCCACATCCCGACCCCACTGCCTGCTGCCTGGCCAGGCCCACTGACTTTAACTGCCGGGAATGTGAGGGTTTGGCACAGAGTCATCTTCAGGCTGCCAAAAAGAGAGTTGAGAGATAAAGAAATAAAGAAAGAGAGAAGAGAGAGAGAGAGAGAGGTCTTTATTCATTTGGAACTTTTGTGAGTGTAATGTTTACTGTTAATTTTTGTTGTTGTTTATTTCACTTTTGTTTATTATTTATTTAACTTGCTTTGGCAATGTAAACTTATGTTTCCCATGCCAATAAAGCCTCTTAAACTGAAATTGATTTGAGGAGAGAGAGAGAGAGAGAGAGAGAGAGAGAGAGAGAGAGAGAGAGAGAGAGAGAGAGAGAGAGAGAGAGAGAGAGAGAGAGAGAGAGAGAGAGAGAGAGAGAGAGAGAGAGAGAGAGAGAGAGAGAGAGAGAGAGAGGAGGAGAGAGAGAGGGGGGGGGGAGAGAGTATCCTAAATGAAATGATAAAATATACATACCACAAATTCCAATTGGCTGTACTTAAACTCTTTAACATCATCCTCAGATCTGGCATATTCCCCAATATTTGGA
>NW_028163527.1:0-82500 GCF_964263955.1 Coregonus lavaretus
TCTCTCTCTCTCAGGGCGTTCCGGGGGAAGCACATCACGTTGATTGTGCGTTTCCCTAACCAGGGCCGTCAGGTGGATGACCTGGACATCTGGTCTCACACCAACGACACCATCGGCTCGGTGCGCCGCGGCATCCTCACACGCATCAAGGCCAACGCCACGCACACCAAGATAGAGCTCTTCATTGGCGGGGAGGTCGTCGACCCGGCGGATGACAGGAAGCTGATCGGACAGCTCAACCTCAAAGACAAAGCAGTGAGCTAGTAATTTCGTAGTCAATGTTTTTGGATTAGGGCTTAGTTCTAATGTGTTTAAATGTTACTCCCTCTTGGAATCACTAATCTACTAGGATTAGATGATGAAAGCACAGTGTATCTGTTAGCATTTTGTTGAAATGGGTATATTGTGTGCGTGTAGTTGATCACAGCCAAGCTGACCCAGGTGAGTGCCACCGTGCCCTCCAGTCCTGACAGCTCCTCGGACTCCTCCACCGGCTCACCCAGTAATCACGGCAACCACTTCAGCGAAGGGCCCAACCCAGAGGTGGAGGGCTGCCTGCCTGGAGTGGTAAGTCACTCACTCTCACACACCTTTCCTCACGTGAGAAATGTCAAATGTGTTCTCTTCTCCTGAGTAACGCCTTTCTCTCTGTAGATCATGTCTCTCCACCTGCGCTACGTCTCGTTCCTGTGGCAGGTAGCAGACTTGGGCTGTACCCTCAACATGCCTCTTCTACGAGATGGTGCCAGGCTACTCATGAAGCTCATGCCTCCAGGTACACACGGTCTCTCTTTCCGGTCTTTCTCTCACAAGCTCTCTCTCTGTCTTATTATGTCTGTCCTTCTGTGGCTCCGAAACAGCATCTCCCATCCTTCCTCTGTATATCTGTCTCTCTCACTGTAGTTAGAGATGATTTGTCCTGACTGACTGATGTTCTGGTTTGCTGTGTGTAGACAACAGTACCGTGGAGAACCTACGTGCTATCTGCCTGGATCATGCCAAGCTGGGAGAGAACAGCCTCAGCCCCACACTGGACTCACGCTTCTTTGGCCCCTCGCCCTCACAAGTCCTCTACCTCACTGAGGTTGGTAACACACACAGTGTGTGGTGGTTTACGTGATCGATTCATTACCCCTTACGCTCTTAACATCCTCCTGCCAGGTTTGATTGATTGATTGATTCCCCAGGTGGTGTATGCGTTGCTGATGCCGGCCAGCGGCACCCTCGGCGAGGACGCCAGCGACTTCCAGTACAACTTCCTGAAGAGCGGCGGCCTCCCGCTCGTACTGAGCATGCTCACCAGGAACAACTTCCTGCCGTCGGCCGACATGGAGACGCGGCGGGGGGCGTACCTCAACGCCCTGAAGATCGCCAAGCTGCTGCTGACCGCCGTGGGGTTCGGACACGTCAAAGCTGTGGCCGAGGCCTGTCAGCCCGTAGTGGAGGGGACCAGCCCTGCATCACCGGTAAACAACACTATTGTATTACGGGGAACACCTTGTATACTACAGCTTAGATGAGTGCAAACCAATGAGAGTACCAGGACCCTTGTTACCATACCCCGAATGGGCAGACCATGATCACCTCAACGTACCTTCACTGTGTATTTGAATGAACTTGAATATGACTGGTGTTCTTAATCCACTGCCATCTGTTTTTGTTCCTCCAGATCAACCAGGCGACCCACGACCAGGCCTTGGTCCTCCAGAGTGCTCTACAGAACATCCCAAACCCTGCCTCTGAGTGCATGCTCCGCAACGTGGCCATACGACTGGCCCAACAGATCTCTGACGAGGTGAGACGACGCGTCTGTTGAGAAGAGTGTTTACACATACATTCAACTGGGTAACAACGGCTAGTCGAAAAGAGCAAGACCGTGAACGTCTGCTCACTTTTTGTTTTGCAGTCTCTGCCCCCGAACTCCCAGAACTTCTTCCAGGCGTCCAAGTACATCCCAGACCTCTGTGTGATCCGGGCGGTGCAGAAGATCGTGTGGGCTTCAGGCTGTGGCACCGTACAGCTGGTCTTCAGCTCTAATGAAGAGATCAGTCAGATCTATGAGAAGGTAAAAGCCTTTTTAGACTGAGATGGTGTGCGTGGTTCTAAAGGTGTGTGTGTGTGTATTGCAGACTTCTAGGGGTTTGTAGGGAGAGTTTCTGTGTCTTCTATAAACTCACAGCGGTGTGTGTTCATCCCCTCTACAGACGAACGCGGGTAAGGAGCCGGACGGGGAGGATGAGATGGTGTGCTGTGAGGCGCTGGAGGTCATGACCCTGTGTTTCGCCCTGCTGCCCACCGCTCTAGACACTCTCAGTAAGGAGAAGGCCTGGCAGACCTTCATCATAGACCTGCTACTGCACTGCCACAGCAAGTACGTCTGGCTGTTCATCTATGTCTGTGTTGTGTCTCTCTGTCTGTGTTGTGTCTAGTCTCTCTGTCTGTGTTGTGTCTAGTCTCTCTGTCTGTGTTGTGTCTCTCATTCAGGGCATTTCCTGGACACAGACTAATCCTGGACTGAAAAGCATTTTCAATGGATTCTCCATTGAGTTTAAAATAGTCTTAATCTTTATACGGGAAACCGCCCCTTGGAGTGTAAACTTAATCTCACAAAAACAATCCAATATAAAACTGTCATCAGACGATGTCAACAGCACCTTTGACAGTGAAATGAACCTGTCGTCACCTTCCTGTCTGTTCCCAGGTCAGTTCGTCAGATGGCTCAGGAGCAGTTCTTCCTCATGGCCACTAGGTGCTGTATGGGACACCGACCCCTCCTCTTCTTCATCACCCTCCTCTTCACCGTCTTAGGGGTGAGTATCCTTCCATCTCCCTTCTCTTCACCCCCCCCCACTGACACAATAGTCATTCTTCAGCTCTGGGTAGAAGTTGCCCTTAAGGACAGATCTAGGATCAGCTTGCCCTCTCTAAATCCCAAAATTCATCATTACAACACTGAAACTCTTCACCCCACTCCATTGGGACCCCTTGTTGTTGTAACACGTATCCTTCCTCCAGAGCACGGCGAAGGAGAGGGCGAAGCACGCAGGGGACTACTTTACGCTGCTGAGGCACCTACTGAACTATGCCTACAACAGCAACATCAACCTGCCCAATGCTGAGGCGCTGCTCAACAACGAGATCGACTGGCTCAAGAAGATCAGGGTATTGGACAAGATACTTTTTAAAGTATTTTCATTGTTAGAATGATATGAAATGCAGTTTAATATGATGTAGTATAGAGGAGAAGACCTAAGATGGGCTTTCATATCTCTCATAAATATTACTACTAAATGTCAGTTTGGTATTCTTTCCTACTAGGATGAGGTGAAGCGGATAGGAGAGACGGGGGTGGAGGAGACCATTCTAGAAGGTCACCTGGGGGTCACCAAGGAGCTGCTGGCCTTCCAGACTCCAGAGAAGAAGTACTACATTGGCTGTGAGAAGGGCGGGGCCAACCTCATAAAGGTGGGTCATTATGTTGTGTTTATGAAATCCAATATGGCTGCCACTCAATAAAGTCACAGGACAAACCATCATAGGCCTATGCTTTGAATGGGAATGTCCATTCTGCTAATTCACCCCCCTCTCTCTCCATCTTCTCTTTCTCCAGGAGTTGATAGATGACTTCATCTTCCCGGCGTCTAACGTGTACCTGCAGTACGTGAAGAGTGGGGAGTTCCCTACGGAGCAGGCCATCCCTGTCTGCAGCAGCCCCGCCTCCATCAACGCAGGCTTCGAGCTGCTGGTGGCGCTGCCGGTCGGCTGTGTCCGGAACCTCAAGCAGATCGTTGATACGCTCACAGACATGTACTACCTAGGTACACCAACTATACACTCACAGATATGTACTACATATGTACACGCTCAATACACACTCACAGTTCTACCTAGTCACTTTTATAATAATCAGGAATTTTCTCACATTCTTCTATTTATACTGGTAAAATGTACCTCTCCCCAATAAAATATAAATGTTTTCCTGATATTCATTGTTGTGTTGATCATATGTGGTTGGGAATGGATAAATGTTGAACAACTCTTTCTCCTTGTCTCTCAGGTTGTGAGGCTCTGACAGAGTGGGAATACCTCCCCCCAGTGGGGCCGCGGCCCACCAAAGGCTTTGTGGGGCTGAAGAACGCGGGGGCCACCTGCTACATGAACTCAGTCATCCAGCAGCTCTACATGATCCCGCCCATCCGTAACGGCGTCCTGGCCGTGGAGGGCACCGGCACCGACGTGGACGATGAACTGTCCGGGGACGAGAAGCAGGAGAGTGAGGTGACTGGACCGACTGGGAATCAATCAAACTGGATTCACTCTTCAGATTGAATTATTGCAAAATGTCTTGCTTAAAGCTACAATCTGAGATGCTTTTTATGGCAGCCCCACCACTTGGTATGCAGCTAAGGGACTAGGGAAATGAAACTCCTCTGAAGTTCATATTACCGAGTGTTTACGGATGTTGTGTAGAGGAACCAAGATGTACATTTTGAACTGAAATAATACGTCCTGTGTGTTGTTCCTTTCCCTCCTCAGACTAATGCAGACGGGACGGCGCGGGACGAGGTGTTCGCCTACCAACACCAGTTTGACGACAAGCCCTCGCTCAGTAAGTCGGAGGACAGGAAGGAGTACAACATCGGGGTGCTACGCCACCTACAGGTCATCTTTGGTCACCTGGCCTCCTCCAGACTGCAGTACTACGTACCCCGAGGCTTCTGGAAACAGTTCAGGTGAGCTAGCGATAGCAGCCTGAGGTAAAACAATGAAATGTCAAGGAATGTAGTGGAATACAGTTTACAAGGCGTTTTTATTTTGAAACCAACTAAGACTAAGAGCTACCTCTATCACTCTCTCTCCTCCCTCGCCTCTCTCCTGTAGGTTATGGGGTGAGCCGGTGAATCTGCGAGAACAGCACGATGCCCTGGAGTTCTTCAACTCTCTAGTGGACAGTCTAGATGAGGCTCTGAAGGCCATGGGCCACCCCTCCATGCTCAGCAAGGTGCTGGGAGGCTCCTTTGCTGACCAGAAAATATGCCGCGACTGCCCACACAGGTGAGTGATTTTGATCCAGTTACTTACATTGGTGGAACACAAATGGCGACCACATATCCTCCAGTTTTTCTTATAACATTTTCATTCAGTAGCTAGGTTTTCATCCAATTGGCCACAGATTTTTTTTTATGTGAATATTCTAAAATCTGCATAAAGAAAATATGTGCATTTTCCCACTAGTGGTGTATTTCCACCAAATGAACTTGTTGCGTTAAATAGTAAATATGCCTACTCTGGTCTTGACACGTGCGCTCCAGCCAACAGCTGGCAGAGTCAGTGTGGGTAGGCTAGTCTACATGATGAGATTATTATGGATAAGAGGGAGAATATTTTATTTGTCAAATGGTAGTCAAGTATTGATAATCATGTCATCAGAATAAGACCCTCGATATTTATTGGAAAGGAGCATCAAGCTCATCACCTTGCACTTTCACCACCTTGTGAAGTTCATTATAACTTATTTCATCTGTAGCATAATAAACAGCATGGTTTCCTGAACCGTAGTGGGAGGACCACACACCATATCATTGCATGACTCCAAGTTTACGTCGATATGATGATTATTGTGTAAATGTTTGTGCATAAAGGTGTTTCTACTGCCATTTCTTGCATAATATATTTTAAACAAAGATCCCACCATGTTGAACAAACAAATTATCTGTTGCCATTTATAAAATTGTACTGAAGCTAGCTGTTTCCATCACAGCTTTTTATTTTTATAGACGGTATGACTTTACTCGCGTAACTGTGGATGGAAACGTGGTTAGTGACACAAAATGGCCACCACATAGTTCTCAGTTTCACTATCACGGGCATGAAATATAAGTGATTAAGTGAAACTGTTCCACCATCTTGTTCCCAGGTATGAGTGTGAGGAGTCATTCACCACGTTGAACGTGGACATCAGGAACCACCAGAACCTGCTGGACTCTATGGAGCAGTATGTCAAAGGAGACCTGCTGGAGGGAGCCAACGCATACCACTGTGAGAAGTGTAACAAGAAGGTGCTTCACTCTACTCCTGTTCTTCAGCTTTCTGTTCATCATTCCTGTTGACTACTCAGTCCTTTGTTTTCATTCCATTGCTAAATAGCAGTGTTTATATGGATAGATACTGTAGTATGACATTTGTTACTGTTATTTGTTTTATCCACTACAGGTGGACACAGTGAAGCGTCTGCTTATAAAGAAGCTTCCTCCAGTGCTGGCCATCCAGCTGAAGAGGTTTGACTACGACTGGGAGAGGGAGTGTGCCATCAAGTTTAACGACTACTTTGAGTTCCCCAGGGAGCTGGACATGGAGCCCTACACGGTGGCCGGGGTGGCCAAGCTGGAGGGAGACGACGGCAACCCGGAGAGCCAGGTAGATTACTTTTATATCACATTTTATTTGCGTATTAGAGCTCTATACATTTTTCACAAAGTGCTAAACAGGAACCAAGGCCTGAACCCCGAAGAGTAAACAGAAGCAGCATTGGCAAGGAAAAACTCCTCATTAGTCGATTCATCATTATTCCAGTCATTGGGTCTACTCAGTCACTCCTCTGTTCTCCTTCCTTCCCTCCTCCTCCTCTTCCTCTCAGATGATCATGCAGAATGAACCATCAGAGCCCGACCCGCCAGGCTGCAGTTCTAAGTACCGCCTGGTGGGGGTGCTGGTGCATTCGGGCCAGGCCAGCGGCGGCCACTACTACTCCTATATCAGCCAGCGAGACGGCGGCGCCGGCGGTAGCACCGAGAGCGGGCAGAAGGAGCGCTGGTACAAGTTTGACGACGGCGACGTGACGGAGTGCAAGATGGACGACGACGAGGAGATGAAGAGCCAGTGTTTCGGGGGGGAGTACATGGGAGAGGTGTTTGACCACATGATGAAGAAGATGTCCTACAGGAGGCAGAAGAGATGGTGGAACGCCTACATCCTGTTCTATGAGAGGATGGACGCGGCAGGGGGAGGGGTTGGGGGAGGGGCGGCACGGGAGGCAGACGGAGAGCTGGCCAGGTGCATCTCAGAGCTGACGGTGTCTCCCACTACACCACGACAGGTGGGGATCAGGACTGTGTGTGTGATTGTGTGTATTTGTTTGTGATAAAGTGCAGAGGAGAGAACCTGTGGGTGTGTGTGAGTGAATGAGGGTGCTTGTCTCTGTTTGCGTGTGTGTGTATAATGACGTAACGCTCATAACAGTACTAATTAATTCCCCCTCCTCTCCCAGGTGACGATGCCGGGGGCCATTGAATGCAGTGTGAGGAAGCAGAACGTCCAGTTCATGCACAGCCGCATGCAGTACAGCTTGGAGTACTTCCAGTTCGTCAAGAAGCTGCTGACCTGCAACAGCGTCTACCTCAACCCTCCCCCGGGTCAGGACCACCTGCTGCCAGAGGCAGAGGAGATAGCCATGATTAGCATCCAGCTAGCGGCTAGGTTCCTCTTCAGCACCGGGTTCCACACCAAGAAAGTAGTCCGGGGGCCTGCCGGTGACTGGTGAGTGGGTTGTGTGAGAGAGAGAGAAAATGTGTGCTTTCTTTATATTGCAAGACCGTATAGACCTTATAACTCTCTCTCCATCCCCTTCTCTTCTTTTCCCTCTTTCTGTCTCTACTCTCCTCCCTCCCTCCCCCATCTTCCCTCCCTCTCTCAGGTATGACGCCCTGTGCATCCTGCTGCGCCACAGTAAGAACGTTCGCTGCTGGTTTGCCCACAACGTTCTGTTTGCGTACCCCACGCGCTTCTCTGAGTACCTGCTGGAGTGTCCCAGTGCCGAGGTCCGGGGGGCCTTCGCCAAGCTCATCGTCTTCATCGCCCACTTCTCCCTGGCGGACGGGCCCTGCCCCGCCCCCGCCAGCTCCCCTGAGGGGTCCACACAGGTACAGAGGGAGGAGGGAAAAGGGGGAGTGAGAGATGGAGGGGAAGAGTAGAGAAGCTGTGTGGGTGTATGTGGTGTGATACTAATGACCTGTAACCTTTGACCTGCATCAGGGCTGTGATAACCTGAGTCTGAGTGATCACCTGCTGAGGGCTGTGTTGAACCTGCTCAGGAGAGAGGTGTCAGAGCACGGCCGACACCTTCAGCAGTACTTCAACCTCTTCGTCATGTACGCCAACCTGGGTAAGACGACGTGTGCGTGTGCAGGAGAAACGCTGTTGCTAGTATTCAGTTGGTTTGTTTCTTGCTGGAATAAAACATTGGTTTCCCTCCCTCCCTCCCTCCCTCCCCCCCCAGGTCTGGCAGAGAAGACCCAGTTGTTGAAGTTGAGTGTCCCTGCTACCTTCATGCTGGTGGCTTTAGACGAGGGGCCTGGCCCTCCCATAAAGTACCAGTATGCTGAACTGACCAAGCTCTACGCTGTGGTCTCCCAGCTACTGCGCTGTTGTGATGTCTCCACACGCATGCAGTCCTCCATCAATGGTATGTTTCATTCTCTCTGTCACCGCCTTGTGGTTGCTGTCTCTTTTTGCTCTCCTCCTTTCTTTGTCTCTCGTTCTCTCTCTCTCTCTCTCTCGTTCTCTCTCTCTCTCTCTCTCGTTCTCTCTCTGTTTCGTTCGTTCTCTCTCTAATGGTTCCATTCCCTCTCTTGGGTTCACTGTCCATCATTCTCTCGGTCTTCTGTTTCTTTACTCTTATTTGCATTCTTAGAATAAAACGAAATGTATCTCACTGTGCCTATCTGAACCCCCTCTCCCTCTGTCCTCCAGGTAACCCGGCCCTGGCCAACCCGTACGGCGACGCCAACCTGACCACCCCCATCATGCCCCTGCAACAGCTGGTGTCAGAGATCCTGTTCGTTAGGACCAGCTACGTGAAGAAGATCATCGAGGACTGCAGCAACTCTGAGGAGACGGTCAAGCTGCTGCGCTTCAGCTGCTGGGAAAACCCCCAGTTCTCCTCTACCGTGCTGTCTGAGCTGCTCTGGCAGGTAAGGGGTTAATACTATTGCCTCGCACTCACGCACGCCATTTTCCTTTCCGTCACCTGTCTACCTGTCTCGACCCCTAGGTGGCGTACTCCTACACGTACGAGCTGAGGCCGTACCTGGACCTGCTGCTGCAGATACTACTGATAGAGGACTCCTGGCAGACCCACAGGATCCACAACGTGCTGAAGGGTATACCAGACGACAGGGACGGCCTGTTTGACACCATCCAGCGCTCTAAGAACCACTACCAGAAACGGGCCTACCAGTGTATCAAGTGCATGGTGGCTCTCTTCAGCAACTGTACTGTGGCCTACCAGATACTACAGGTAAACCATGACAATAGTAGACTAGATACGATATGGTAGACACCTCTCTCTCGCGCTCTACCTATCAGATCAGTAATTTTGAATGGTGTTTCCCCCCCATTTTCAGATATGTACAGTATGTTTTTGTCTGGATATCTTGAATAGTGTGTATCAGGAGTATAACTGTGTTAACATTAGAACTATCTGTCTCTCTGTTGTGCTCCCAGAGTAACGGGGACCTGAAGCGTAAGTGGACCTGGGCGGTGGAGTGGCTGGGTGACGAGCTGGAGAGGAGGCCCTACACAGGGAACCCCCAGTACACCTACAACAACTGGTCTCCCCCCGTCCAGAGCAACGAGACCTCCAACGGGTACTTCCTGGAGCGCTCGCATTCCGCACGCATGACCCTGGCCAAAGCCTGCGAACTCTGCCCCGAGGAGGTACGGAAGGTGTGTGTGCGGGGGATGGGTGTTTGCCTGTATTGTGTGTGCCAAGTATGTGTGTGTGGTAATTTAACAGAGCTCTCATTGATTGATTCCATTGTCTTTATTTCTTTCAGGAGCCAGATGATCAGGAGGCAACAGAAGATCACGACTCCTCCCCTCCCGAGGACACAGCGCTGTACCCCCATAACCCTGCTCCTGCCACGCAGTTTCAGCAGGTAACACACACTCTACCAGCACATTGTATGACACTGCCACTGCTACAGGCCTTACAGAATGCTCATATTGAATGCTGACACCTCTATCTCCCTGTTTCCATCTCTCTCTGCAGCAGAACAACCACCCCCACGCCCAGCCCTATACGGGTCCGGCTGCCCAGCACATGAACACGCCCCAGCGGCCCCCACAGAGAGCACAGGAGAGCTGGGAGAGCACCACAGAGGAGGTGGGGCCCGTGGCGCCCCCGCCCGCTGTCCAGACGACAAAAGAGTAACACCAACAACACAACACGAGGGCAACCAACCCCCTTAACCTGCAACTCACCTCACCAAATCTCTTTGCACACTAATATCGCTCAATACCTTCAAGACACCCAGTTTGTTGATTGGTTGATCAAACAGTCGATTAAGACTAGACCCAGGCCGTAGCGCTCTCTTTTCTCCAGGAGGAACAGCGTCCTCTTTGTCACCTCTGAACCTTGACTCCTGCCCTCTGGATCGGGACAACTAAGCTCTTTTAAGTTGTCTGTTTTGTTTCTATGGTAGAATTGAATTTCTATGATTTCTAGAACTTTGGATTTCTATGATTTCGGAATTCTATGATTTCTAGAACTTTGGAATTCTATGATTTCTAGAACTTTAAGTGGGAAGAGTCTCGACGTTCTCTTTCTCTCTGCCCCATAGAGACACATCACTGCTGACAAAGAAAAGAACCATACCCCTGTCTGCAGGGTTGTGTGTACAGTGTTTTGAGCAACTTTGAGATGAAAGACAATGGTGTGTGTGTACAGGAAGTGAAACAAAATGGGGACGGGGTACATAGATAGTATGTTAATGTTTTGGAATCGTTAAAACCTTCCTTCCCTCGACCTCCCTCCCAACCTACAGCAATGATGCAGCAATGCTGGCCTGGACTGGCCCCTAATATGTGACTTCAAAACTGAAAAGGAAGACAAAAGGTCAAATCAAATGGGAAAAGAATAAGTGTTTCTTTAGTCTTCTCTGCTTTGTAGTCAATGCATGGAGGTGAGGTTTGGCCTTTCACTGGCTGACAGGGTCTTGGTTGATGCAGTCATCTTCTCCACCACTATAGTAGGTTTCAAACACCTCTCTCTCAGTGAGGACATTTTGAGTAAAGAATGATATGCCAGTATCACCCTGTGTGCACCAGTTTACAATGGCAGGGTGGGTGAAGGCTTGTTTAATCTCTGCTCACTTGAAGTGAAAATAACTCTTCTTGGTTTTCTTTTTTCCCTTCAACTTTTCGTCCTACTTGAACACAGCTACAGTCTTACAAATGTCTGTCCGTTGAGAGTAACAGATAAAACATTCTAAAGCAGGGTCATGATCTACAATAACTGCTGGTAAGCTAGCTAACTGACTCGCCAAGCGAAGTGTTTCTGAGTGTTCTTTTAGGATTCTATCTGCAACAAAAGTAGATTGCTGTGTTTCAATTGGTAACATGAATGTGTGGTTTGTTGTAAATTCTTTTTTGTTTTACTGGGATAATTGTCTGAAATGAGCAAAATCCTTGCAAAAAAATAAGCCCTTGATATGAAGACTCGTAGGATATTTTATTTGAATTTCCTAGATGTTGTTTTTGCTGATTTGAAAGCAGAGGAAAGGAAGTAGAAAGTAATTTAATAACTTTTTTTTGTCCTATTCTTTAAAAAAATACTTTGTTAATAACTGTTTTGAGTTCTATCTGCCTTGAACTGTTTTTGCTAACAATAGTTTTGGCCAGGGTGTGATTTTGAATTCTGGAGCAACAGTTGACGCTTCAGTTGTTTTTTCCAGTACAGCAGTGTGCCCCCTACCAAGAATACATGGAACATGCAGTCTTTACATTGTAGTGTTTTCATATTTCATCTATGGTACATTGTAAATACCTAATGCACGCAACAACAAAAAACATAATCATCAGGACATACATGACAGTGACGAAACAATATCTCGTTGAGTGGATTTGCCAACAGTAAATGGCATTGCCCCAAGGGACTGGTTGAAACTGAATGGATTAGACACAAAATGTCTGCCAAAACCAAAACTGTGGCCTATGCAGACAAGTTGTGGAAGAGCAAAGTGAGGGAACTATTCTTCCCCCCCCCCCCCCCCCCCCAAACAAAAAGCATACTGGGGAGGTGTGATTAGAATGCCGTATGGACTGATGTCATCCTTCCAGGCCCCGCCCTAAAGCACTACAGGTAATCTCTCCTCTCACTTCTTCCATTTTAAGAATGCTTAAAAAAAAAAAAAAATGACTGCTAGGTCTTACAGATTGTTTGTTTGTTTTGCATTTTCTTTGCATTTTCTTTTTGTAAAGTGTTTAGTTCAGGATCAGACCTGCCTTCTGATTTTGTTTGTATTTTGTTTGAATAATTCTAAAGTTTTTTTTTTTGTGAAACATGCATGGATGGTTATTAAGCCCCCCCCCCCAATCTGCCTTGGAGCACTGTACAAACACACCACACTGTAAAATTATACTTTAAGAAAAGGACAAATAAATGGTCTTTTGAATTATTATGCCCTGTATGCAAGGAGGAACCTACATAATTGTTTCTTTCACCGATCAGTTTTTATTTTATTGCCATGGATAAAGGGGAGGAGGCAAGGAGAGGAAATTCCTTTATAATACATTTACATTTTAGTCATTTAGCAGACGCTCTTATCCAGAGCGACTTACAGTTAGTGAGTGCATACTTTTTTTTTTTCATACTGGCCCCTGTGGGAATCGAACCCACAACCCTGGCGTTGCAAACGCATATTATTGAGTAACCTTTCTTTTGCCCCCTTTAACCTTGTACTTGTCAATTTAATGAACCAAACAGACAAGCTTTACAACAGTTTATAAACCCCACTTTGGCTCATCCCTTCAGGGCGTCTGCTCAATCTGCCACAGTAGGCTTCCAACCACTGATCCACAGTCGGCCAACTTTACCCCAGTCCTATCCTCCTTCAATAGGAGGTGAAAAGCAAAAACGGACCCTAGATCTGCTCTTGAAGCAACACGGTCTAGCAGCCATTCTCTCAGCAGGCACTCTTTATTGTAGCTCATTCTCACCCGCAAGAGAAATGTCAAGAGGAGAATCTCAATTGCGTACTCCTTGCGTCCTTCTCAAAACCCATTGGATGAGAAAGTCAGAGGTCCCGCCCCTCTGACCTTCTCCTCCAATGGGTTTTGAGGAGGCGAGGAGAGAGGACACGCTGAGTTGCAATTGATATTCTCCCAAGGACCGCTAGAAAGGCAGAGGGGATGTGGCGTTGACCTAATGAAACTTTACAGCTGTCATCCATTCCTCGAGTTCTACCTAATATGACACAATCAAAGATCCTTGTCCAGTCAAAATCATGACTGTAGAATTATCAACACCACCGTTCAGGCCTGTCTGACTAAAACCAATGCAGCCAGGAGAGCCTCCAGCCAGTGACCTTGCTGTTTTCCATGCATCCACAGTGCACACTACCTCCTGTGCCATAGAGGTCCAGAACTCCTGGCAGAGACTTCAGGAGACCTACATTTTGGGACCCTTCATTCCCATAACGGGCGGCAGGTAGCTTAGTGGTTAAGAGCCTTGTGCCAGTAACCGAAAGGTCGCTGGTTCTCATCCCCGAGCCGACTAGGTGAAAAATCTGTCGATGTGCACTTGAGCAAGGCACTTAACCCTAATTGCTCCTGTAAGTCGCTCTGGATAAGAGCGTCTGCTAAATGACCAATTTATTATTTTTTATAACAAGGAGTGTCAGTACAGTAGCCTTCAGGCAGCCACCTGTTATGTCACAATGTGAAACAGCTGGATTAACAGCAGGGGAATACTACAAAAATAGTAGGTTGGTGTTTGATTAAAAGGCTTACTTAAAAAAAAAAGTTTTATTAACAAATATAACAGAAAATACTGTCTGGTGCAAAGTATTAGATATTGACTGTCATACACTACTGAATATCTTCAACTCCACTATGACGATGTCGATTTTTACAACATCACAATTGAAAATGATGTCTAAATGTAGCCAGACTTTCAAAAACTTTTTGGAACGGGTGATAAAATGTCGCGATATGCGCAATGCCCTCCTCTCTGCTCTTTGTGGTTGTCTCAACCAATAAAATCTCACTCTGGGTTCCTGTTTCCAGCTTCCATTGCACCACCACCAGTTAGTAAGCGGTGTCGGTTTAAAGGCTACAGTCTACTTTAGACCACCGAAATATAGTGTCATGAAAATAACCCGAAATAATTTACACTAACATAATATATCAACTGTATCTGTACTGTTGATTAATTCTGAAATTGACAAAAGAAGAAAAGACGAGCGAAACCTAAGGGGTAGTCACAAACCGGCAAACAAAGAGATCCCTTTCTCGACGACAACATTTTTCCTCAATATTCTTTAGTTATGAGTCATGTGGCCGTCGAAAATATACACGGTCTAGAACAGCAGGTGAGTTTTTTTGTATTTTTTGTTTGTGTTCATATCTATAACATACGTAGAAATGAGTAGAACGAGTCTGAAAATGCAGTCGTGGACACCAAGCTAGCTGGTTAGCTTTGCTAGCTAGCTACGTTAGCTGTAACTGCGTGTGTTGTCTAATCTCTGGGTAAAATGGAGGCCGGTGGAGGATAATGGTTGGTGATGGCGGTGTTTCACGTTCAACAATGCAGCATTTCTCACAATGAGTTTGTTTTTCCTAGTTAACTATATCTCAAAGACATGCAATCTAAAACCTATGTTCAGTGTTGTGACATTCAACATACATTTTTTTCTTGCATTTATTCACTTGAGTTGATGATTGTTAGCCTGCTTGCTAGTTTGGCCTCTAGTTAGCTACCTACGCTAACATGAGAGCTAGCCGGCTACATTTTCTTCTGCGTCACTGTCACATTGTTTTAATCCCGAATGAACAAATCGTGTTCATGCTTTGCATATTTGCTGGCTAGCAACGACTGCATTGTTTGGTTTTGTGTTGTACTGTAGATTTTTTTTGTTGACATGTTAAAGAACCTGTCATTGTTAAGTCATCCAGTTGTTTTTGTCACCTTTATGTAACGTTAGTCCAGCCGACAGTATCCACGAAAACACCCATTAATTTGATATCGAAGCATTATTAAAATATCTGAGTCTAGCTGTAACTGCATTTGCAAATGAAACATTGTCTGTGTTAAACATTGTCAACCATGGAAGATGAAACCTAACATAATTAGCTAACTATCATGACATTTTCTGATAGTCAGCAGCTGCATATTGGACATGTGCTTGGCAGTGTGAAAGGATGTCGGGTTGGTGGGGGCAAACGTATTTTGACACAGGAAATAAGACCCCTTTGAGCCATGTTGGTCACGCTCCTTGATAACCTGTGTTTGCCTGTCTGTTAAAACAAACGATTCGAGGTGAAGAACTTCGGTAGCAGTATATAAATTGGAGCAGAGAATAATCATTTTACATTTTAGTCATTTAGCAGACGCTCTTATCCAGAGCGATTTACAGTTAGTGAGTGCATACATTCTGTAATTTGAGTGTTTTGGTAGCGTGTTAGATGACGAAATTAAACGGTGGTTCTGGTGTTACACTTTGTATTCCATGTTATAGAGAAGCTTCTCAGGAGCACAGAATACTTTATTTCATGATGATAGGATTTACCATTGCTGATTGAAATTTCAAGTGTTTTAAAAAGGTCACGGACAGGTCAATGTTAATCCCGAGTCAATGGCACCAAATCACCTTTCTGGATTCTTAAATTAAACACATATTGGCCAATATCTCAAGATAGGGTGATTGGGACATGTTAAAGGCTAATGTAGAACAGGTGATTCAAATAAAAGCACAACACGATCAATTTAAAATGTTAACTTGTGCAAATTAGGCACTTCATATGCAAACTAGACAGTACAGAATACATCATTACCGTAATTTAAGCCCAATGATTTAAAGTAGGGTGGTCATATTAACAATCTTCATGCTTTATACAAAAACAGTTAGGAAAAATTTGAAACAATTTATGAAATTAGCATACACATTTTATACAACTTCATGCAATTTAGATACTTAATACACTCACTCACACAGCCCCCCCCACCAACACACACCCAGCCTAAAGGCGTTTGCATGCTTCCCATCCGAAACCATTTGGAACAGTTCCTGCATTTATTATGACAACATTTAGATGTTTTTGTTCATTTTGGTGTGCAAGTTTTTTTGGGGGGCTGTTCATGCCCCTTCGTCTGTGATTGGTCAACAGTATGGATTCTTCAGTGAAGTGGTTGTTTTTTTTTCCACTTGAGAAATAATGCACCAAACATCTTAGTTAGATGTAATATTGCGTGACTAAGTTATCTTCGGCAAAAACATCAGCATGAATTACAGATTTCTTGAGTTATCTATTTTGTATACTGGCTACGGCATCTCAAGATGGACAAAACGTACTATTGTAGCGCTTTTCTAGTTTTTCAAGCGAAGGTCTTTTAAGGGAGTATGCGAGCACACTCGTTCGGCTTGCCGACGCATGCAGAAGGTTTAAGACACATACTTCTCAGCATCCCCACACACTTACACAACACACACACACCAGATCACACACAGCCTAACACACACACACACAGCCTAACACAGACGCACACTTCTCACTAAGTCTGAACTGTAACACAGAAAGCTACTAATCATTCCAAAATCATGGGCATTAATATGGAGTTAGTCCCTTTGCTGCTATAACAGCCTCCACTCTTCTGGGAAGGCTTTCCACTAGATGTTGGATCATTGCTGCGGGGACTTGCTTCCATTCAGCCACAAGCATTAGTGAGGTCGGGCACTGATGTTGGCCGATTAGGCCTGGCTCGCAGTCAGCGTTCCAATTCATCCCAAAGGTGTTCGATGGGGTTGGGTCAGGGCTCTGTGCAGGCCAGTCAAGTTTTTCCACAACGACCTCGACAAACCATTTCTGTATGGACCTCTGTTTGTGCACGGGGGTATTGTCATGCTGAAACAGGAAAGGGCCTTCCCCAAACTGTTGCCACGAAGTTGGAAGCACAGAATCGTCTACAATATCATTGTATGCTGTAGCGTTAAGATTTCCCTTCACTGGAACTAAGGGTCCTAGCCCGAACCATGAAAAACAGCTCCAGACCACTATTCCTTCTCCACCAAACTTAACAGTTGGCACTGCATTCGGGTAGGTAGCGTTCACCTGGTATCCGCCAAACCCAGATTTGTCCGTCGGACTGCCAGATGGTGAAGCACGATTCATCAAACCAGAGAACGCGTTTCCACTGCTCCAGAGTCCAAAGGCGTCAAGCTGTACACCACTCCAGCCGATGCTTTGCGTTGCGCATGGTGATCTTAGGCTTGTGTGCGGCTGCTCGGCCATGGAAACCCATTTCATGACGCTTGCAAAGAACAGTTCTTGTGCTGACGTTGCTTCCAGAGGCAGTTTGGAACTCAGTAGTGAGTGTTGCAACCGAGGACAGACAATTTGTATGCGCTACGCGCTTCAGCAGTCTCATTCTGTGAGGTTGTGTGGGCTACCACTTCGCGGCTGAGCCGTTGTTGCTCCTAGACATTTCCACTTTACAATAACAGCACTTACAGTTGACTGGGGCAAGACTTGCAGGGCAAAAATTTAACAAAATGACTTGTTGGAAAGGTGGCATCCTATGACGGTGCCACGTTGAAAGTCACTGAGCTCCTCAGTAAGGCCATTCTACTGCCAATGTTTGTTTTCAAAACGATTTATGTATTTTGACGACCACATTGACACTTAGTGAAAACAGATTTGTTTACTGCGTTTAATTTTTTACAAATATTCTCACATAGCGTCCATTATTTGTCCCGTCACCTAACACCCTAGTTTTGGGTCTGCATTCCTGTAGCCTATTGGCAGTTTTGGGCGTCTACCTTGTGAGAAAGTATCTCTGGTTGCTTGCAAAGGTACACCCACAGTTGACTGCTCTGCAAAATGTACAGTTGAAACTACTACTGTAATTGGATTGAGGTGGTGGGGGGCAACAAAACTAGACAGGGGAGTTCCTTGCTTCACATATGTGTAATGGGGGAAGCACTTTAGTATAAGGGATATGCATGTCTTTCTGGAGATCAACAGTTTTGGGTCACACTTTATTTGGATAGTGCATCTCTACAGATGGTCACTATCTGTTGATAAGCAACTGCATGCTAAGGTTAGGGTAAGGTTTGTCCTCCTCCCAGAGTGCAAGGAACCTTGGCGTGACCCTGGACAACACCCTGTCGTTCTCCGTCAACATCAAAGCGGTGACCCAATCCTGCAGGTTCATGCTCTACAACATTCGCAGAGTACGACCCTACCTTTACACAGAAAGTGGCACAGGTCCTAATCCAGGCACTTGTCATCTCCCGTCTGGATTACTGCAACTCGCTGTTGGCTGGGCTCCCCTACAACTTATCCAGGAAGCTGCAGCCCGTCTGGTGTTCAACCTTCCCAAGTTCTCTCATGTCACCATGCTCCTCTGCACACTCCACTGGCTTCCAGTTGAAGCTTGCATCTACTACAAGACCATGGTGCTTGCCTACGGAGCTGTGAGGGGAACGGCACCTCCTTACCTTCAGGCTCTGATCAGACCCTACACCCAAACGAGGGCACTACGTTCATCCACCTCTGGCCTGCTAGCCCCCCACCTCTTACGGAAGCACAGTTCCCGCTCAGCACAGTCAAAGCTATTCGCTGCTCTGGCACCCCAATGGTGGAACAAGCTCCCCTACGACGCCAGGACAGCGGAGTCACTGACCACCTTCCGGAGACACTTGAAACCCTACCTCTTTAAGGAATACCTGGAATAGTATAACAGTAATCCTTCTACCCCCCCCCCCATTAAAAAAAAATATAGCTTGTCCCACTGGCTATCCTAAGTTGAATGCACCAATTTGTAAGTCGCTCTGGATAAGAGCGTCTGCTAAATGACTTAAATGTTTAGGGTTAGGATAAGTGTTGGGTTAGTAGATGGTTAGTTGAAATGTTACTGTAGAGCATCTATAGATGGAATATCCAAATAAAGTGTCACCCTTTGTCTTGCAGCTTACTGTCCCATATGCATGTTTAGAATTACATTTATCCGTAACAGTGTTTACCGTAGTACTTAACTGTGCGTTTGATTTTCTATTTCAGCTTGCTGTCCTAGGCTTGAACAATGCTGACGGGCAGGGCGGGGGCACTGGCAGTAAGTAATCTCTACTCTCTGAGCCAAAGGACATCTAGGTTGTGTTATGGTGATCAGTTTCTTTTATGATCACTTGGTCTGAAGCAGGCCTCACTCTTCTCCTTTCCTTCAGGGCCATTGGGTGGTTCAAGGACTGAAAATAACCCCACCAGATGGCCTTTTTAATGGATAGTTAGTTCATCCCCCCCAAAGTCAAAAACTGTTTTCAGATCTCAGAAGTGGTCTGAAGTCGAGCTGAGTTGGTATTCTGCAGGAATCTGCAGATAAATGATAGAAAAGGAAAGATTGGTACCGTCCAATCACAGGCCCACGAAACATCCCAGTCCTGACATCACTGGCCTTTGTGGGAAAGAGACTAGAGTATGGAGCTTTAAACTATTGGGACTGCCTCGCATCTCCAGTGTTCATTTAGGTCTAAGATGCCATCAAAGGATTTTAATTTCACTTATTTATTTTGAGCCAATTCATGCTCTTATCATTTATGAAATAGCATAAACGGCATTTAAGATTTCAGTTCCTCATTTGGGGTACTAGATTGTAAAAAAATAAAAAAAATTATCAAACAGGCCAGATAGGCTAATTAATCCCTATTAAATTTAAGGGATTGAGACATCCCTAGAATAAGACTAGGAACCCATTAGACCTGTGAAGTGCTTGTCAGTTTGTGTACAGTACTGCCCTTGTGTTCACAAGTCTGTCTCTCTAGGGACCTGTTACATTCCACCTCATTTACGGAACCAAGAGGCTTCCAAAAATGGTAAGTGTCGTCCCCCCATTAACACTACCACCTCTATGAGGTATGCCAGTTGGACACCATTAAAATGCCCTGGCCCCCTAGTGGTCAATAATGCCGTAATGCATTGTAGTGACCCATAATAAACGTTTCACTAAATTGATTAAGCTAGCAACAATGCTGTAAAATTCCCTGATCTAAAAAGAAGTCAATTAGCTTTAGTTTTATCTTGACAATTTATTCACGCCGGGCTGGGACAAGGTCAGGGAGAGTGTGACCAGGATGTGTTGATTTTCTCCACCAGTTTGAAACAAACAGTTGCGTTAAAATCCCCATCTTATATAGCCAGCCGCTTGTTTTTATCTCATCCCAAATCACACTACAGGAAGAAAGACAAAACCGTGCTTGTCCAATGTCCTAGAGTCCATTTTGTGACAGCATCTGGGAACTGCTTTGACAAACCATTTTCATGCTCTTACTGGCAACCATTCGCAGTACATCAGCAGCATGTTTTCATCAGGAAGCCTGTTTTTTCATTACCCCCCTCCCCCCCATGACATTGTGTTGGTTTTTTCTTTTTCTTACAGCAGATGCTTTCTCTAGACCGAGTGCTTTGTCAATGGCACCAAGAAGCTGTAAGTCCCTTTTCAGACCGCTCTTTGGCTGAGGGAAGCTCTGGCGTTTATTTTATTTTAAATGTTATCTTTATTTTATTCTGCATGTTTTAATTAATTGGTCTCACTCAATTCCATTAGAAAACAAGGCCACGCTGCTTTTCGACAAGGGGACTGGAGGCTCTCAAATTACATATTTAAAACCAAATTCCCATGGGTGAAACTGGCTTTTTCCTGCATTAAGGGTGTTGGCATCCGCTCACATGCTTACATTTTGTTCAAACAAAAACAGCCTCCATTAGCTATGTCATTCCAACACACTGCTTAATTGCAAGGTTTCTATTTATTTGTGTGTGGAATTTAAAGTGGTAGGTATTAGGAAATTAATGCTGCTTGCATAAAGAATGTTCCTTAATCGGGACCCTAGTTAATGAGCCAAATGATTGACTTGTGAAGACTGTACGTTTATTGTATGTATTGCTCATCATCGTTTACTGAGAAAATGAGCCAGGTCCTTTAAATTTAAGTTCTGGGATATTGGTAGCTATGTTGTAACAGTACACTTTGTGTTGTAACTGACACACACATATTTCCCTTTTCAGAGGCATCCATGCGGTAACAATTGGTGGGTGTCTGGGATGTGAAAGTCAAAGGAACCAAGAAGGGCGTGGTTCCATTTTGCCCCTAACCCCTACTAGCTATAAAGGACCTCAACACGTTTCTTATAGCCATCCAGGTCTTTCTAATCTGTGAACATAGAAAGGCTAAGGGGAAGTAGCTAGTGGCTGAAATGGAACTAGGCCTACTTGGTCCAAATCTCTTTTCCTACAGGGTCCATTACTGCCAATCGCCGTTGTGCCCTTGAGCAAGGCACTTTACCTCTATGTGCTGCTCTGCCGCTGCCCCTGTGTTGCTCCCAGCCTGTGTTGTCGGTCAGGTTGGGTACTGTGACAGCAAAAACTAAGGAATATCTGTGAAATGGACCAATAAACAAAGTATTGTATTGACTGCGTATGCGGAATAAACCCATTTGTACTATGAAAGTCACCCAACATGTCTCCCCCCTTTTTCTTTTCTGTTTTTACCCAAGATGCGCTTGGAGGTTGGGACGGCGGACGCAACAACGGCTTTGTGCAAAATGGTTACCACGACAACCGCATGAATGGGGGCAACAGGTACAACAGCGGCCCGCCTCGCATGGAGAGAGGCAGGGGCGGCGGAGGTTTCCGCGGCGGCAGGGGCGGGTCCTACAACCCGGTCCAGCCCATGCAGAACGCTGGCGTGTTCGGCGTCTACGACAACAAAGATGGCGGCGGCTGGAACACGGCTAAAGACGCCTACACCAGCTTCAGCGCACGTCCCGACAGGGGGAAGTCTGCTTTCTTCAACAACGGCGGGAGTGCGTCCCGAGGAAGGTGAGATGACTAGAGAATTCCTTAGCCAATGCTAGACAGCTCTCAGGATCCTCAGAGTTCAGTGCTGTACCATGAGTCAACTCGTTAGCAAGCTAGCTTTCCTGACCCCTATGGTTATGTTGTGGTTGACAGTTACCAGCGTGGAGGGTTCGGAGGCAGTGGAAACGGACGCTGGGTGGAGGAGTCCAGGGATGACGAGGACTGGTCCAAACCCACTCAGGCCAATGAGCGCCTGGAACAGTGAGTAGTAACCTAACCCCACCCCCTTTCTGCAATAATGAGGAGTTACCAATGTCATTTTACGATACATCACTATCCCTGTCCTTTATCAATATCCCCTCTCGTTAAAATGATCAAGTAGACCTTTCTCTGTCGCTTTCCTGAACTCCGTGTTTCTGCTTCTCCCCAGGGAGCTGTTCGCTGGAGGCAACACAGGGATTAACTTTGACAATTACGACGACATTCCCGTTGAGGCCACTGGCCAAAACTGCCCCCATCACATTGACAGCGTGAGTCCCCATTTATTCTAGTCAACTAACCCTGTCTCAAGTCCAGAAGCCCTCATGTCCTATTAGTCAGCATTTTGTTAGTAGTATTCAAAACCAGAAACGTTTCCCAAAGGATCTACTGAGCAGCTTGTGTGGTGCTGTGTTGTTCCCCCTGCACACAGTGACCTGTCTCCTACTATACTGGTTTGCCCCCCCCCCCCCCCCCACCCCCCACTACCGGCAGGGACGCTGAAACACAGTTGAGTGAAAACTGTTTGGCATTCATTTGATTGACTGTGGTTTGTTTTTGTATTTCAGTTCCAAGACATAGAGATGGGAGAGATCATCATGAGTAACATTGCCCTGACCCGCTACAATCGGCCCACTCCGGTCCAGAAGTACGCCATTCCAATCATCAAGAACAAGAGGGACCTGATGGCCTGCGCCCAGACAGGTTAGAACCACAACTAGAACCAGAACAAACTAGAACCAGAACAAACTAAAACCAGAACCACTCTAAATTGGATTGGTCTGGAGAGCTATATGTAAATATGATGTACAACAAATGTATTGTACTGTAGTTGATTTTAAGTATATGTATATGACTAATATAAACTGTGGTCTCTCAGGTTCTGGTAAGACTGCAGCATTCCTGTTGCCTGTACTGAGTCAGATCTACACTGAAGGGCCAGGAGAAGCTGTGGTTGCCCAGAAGTCTGGAGGACAGGACAATGGAAAGTATGGTCGCCGTAAGCAGTACCCCCTCGCTCTGGTCCTGGCCCCCACCAGAGAACTGGCCCTGCAGATCTACGAAGAGGCCAGAAAGGTAACCAACTGCACCCCTCTCACCTGGGACATCCACCTCACACAAGAGGATATTCAGCAATACACATGCATGCTGACCCACCCACACAGTGTAACCACACACAGAGAGGACAGACATCCCATCAGCATCAATAGCAGCTAGGTCGGTAGCGGTCTGCCAGTGGGCCTCTGTCTCTTTGTCTCTGTGTTTTTGTGTTGACGGCCAACCAGCCAAGGTTGGGATCAGGGAACTGCAGTGTAACACACAATCATTGTTTGTGTTCTCCTTTCTCGACCCTTTCCCTGCCTTCTCTCTCTTTGTACCCCATATTCACCCTCTCCTTTCTTTTTACTGCCCCTATATCAATTCCCCCTTTCCCCTCCATCTTCCCTGCTCTCTCTACCTCTCCTTTACTTCATGTCTTTCCTTCATCTCCTCTCTTCCACCCTGCTCTCCTGCTGTAGTTTGCGTACCGGTCCCGTGTGCGTCCCTGTGTGGTGTACGGAGGGGCTGACATCGGCCAGCAGATCAGAGACCTAGAGCGAGGCTGTCACCTGCTGGTGGCTACACCTGGACGCCTGGTGGACATGATGGAGAGAGGCAAGATTGGCCTCGACTACTGCAAGTGAGTAGACTTACAACAATCAGTCTGTATTGGTGACAAACTGAGCTGTCCCAGACATAACATTTGGTTCTTGACTTCATTGGTTTTGAAAAGTCACTAGACACTTTACGTAAAGGAATTACCTAGATTAATAACCTAAGCCGTATTCGCATTGGATTCGTTTTACTAGGGGAGATAGGGTTATGTAATTATGTGCACAAGCACAAATTGCCACATCCGTAATTTAAGTCCCGTCCGAATCTTCCATGTCGGTCATTTTTACATAGCAGGAGAGTAATAAATCCAGCCGGAAAAACTTTGGACCAACTCCAAGGTCCTCTGATAATACTAGTCCTGTGTCAATTGACATCCCTGTCTTGTGAGAGAAATGTCTGGAGTTTGACAGGTGTTGCTTGTGGTTTGAGCAAGAAAACAATAACTGATTAGTTAAATTGTTTAACATAAAGTGTTGCACGTAGCATATATATATATATATATGAAGGGCCTGTATCAACTTTCACAGTGAATGCTTTTGTTCATAGGTTTTGTGCCAATGAATTGAATATCGCGAAATGCGTCTGAAAATGTTGTTGTTGCATATTTAATGCAACCCTTGCTGTTAATAGATCGCAAAGCAGCATTACAACTGAGCTAAACTTTTGGAAGTGACAAGTTCACTTTCTCATCCATAGCCTAAAAATGCATCTCAAGTGTGCTGTTTAGCTCCCATCTGCAGGCTGGGGGGCATTTAGGACATCATCTACTGCGGATTGTTAAAATATCCTAAAGATTATGATCGCACTTCCTCAATCCAAAGGTGGTTTGGTATGGTTTAGGAACTTGGGAGCCAAGCTGTAGTTGTCAGTGTAGCCTGTTTTCACC
The DNA here is from genome assembly GCF_964263955.1 of Coregonus lavaretus. Taxonomy (NCBI): domain Eukaryota; kingdom Metazoa; phylum Chordata; class Actinopteri; order Salmoniformes; family Salmonidae; genus Coregonus; species Coregonus lavaretus. The sequence continues at coordinate 24,650 of NW_028163527.1, forward strand.
TGGACATGTTGAAATATCTTCACGCCTAGAAAAAAACCCTCCAGGCTTCCGTCATAACTGTCAATTTATTGAGAGAAAAAATTACGAATTACAGGGGGCCGTTTGGGGAAAAAAAATGTGAATCGTCCTCTGGAATAAGACATTCTGGGGTAATAATTACATAACGTTCTCTAGTAATCCTAGTCCCGTGCAAATAGAGCTCTAGATGAATTGCGTACATGTGGGCAATATGATTCATTCCACCTAGTCTATCAGAGCGCAAGCAAGAGCTGAGACCGTATTGCTTACCCCAGCACTAACTCTCCTGATGCAGCTTATCAAACGATTGATTAGTTGGCCTACTGGGCAGGAAAGCAATCCTACACACCCAGAGTCTGACTATGATGGGAAAACATGTCTACAACCAATACCTGTCTGTCTGTTAGCTACCTGGTGCTGGATGAGGCTGACCGGATGTTGGACATGGGTTTTGAGCCCCAGATCAGACGCATTGTGGAGCAGGACACCATGCCCCCTAAAGGTGCTCGCCAGACCATGATGTTCAGCGCTACCTTTCCCAAGGAGATCCAGGTATATATACACACACACATCGTGTTAAACTCCACTTTTCCCAAGGAGATCATGGTACATGGACAATAATTGTTACTCGCCAGTCCCCACAAATGCTTATGTATTTGTCAAAAGTATTGTGCTAAATGAGGAAAGAAGGAAGGCGTTATTTGTCCTGTCTCTCTATGGTCCTGTATTAACCCACCTCTCCACACACTAATTCAATAAACTATCCTCCATGTTGGCTCCAAATGCTCTACAACTAAACACTAACCCCTCTGTCAGATCCTGGCGCGTGACTTCCTGGAGGAGTACATTTTCCTGGCGGTGGGACGCGTGGGCTCCACCTCCGAGAACATCACCCAGAAGGTGGTGTGGGTGGAGGACGGTGACAAGAGGTCCTTCCTCCTGGACCTGCTCAACGCTACAGGTAACTACCTCGACTATACCTGCCACTGACTCAACCCCCTCTCCTGTCCCCGTCTGTGTTAGTGTGGGTTACTTACTATAACTTTTACTGGTAGTGCAGGGTTTCTCAAAGCTCATCCTGGGGACTCTCTGACTGTGTGTTCTGGATTTTACTCCAATTGAACAACAATTTTATATACATTGATATGATGTGCTTGGTAAGGGCATTCAGTTATCTGAAGGACGCTTTGATTGTTTGAAATGAAAACCTGCATGGACAGTGGGTGTTTGAGGACTGGAGTTGAGAAACCCTGTGTGTTTGTGAATATGTTGGGCTAGGTGGAATCTGCAACGGCAGGATTTCCCCAAATCAGCTGTCTTGATTGAAATCAAACTAAATCCTGAAGCTAGTAATTTGTTTCATTGATTGAATATGCAGACAAGTCTTTAATAGGACAACTTCCCAGCAGATTCCACCTGCTCCTAACGCTAGGATAGTTCCTGGTTTTTAAATCTGGTTAGATGTAAGCTATAGATCTTAGAAAATGGGTAACCATTCAGCTGTGATGGTCTAGTATTGATTGCGTTAGGTATTCTGTTCTTTCAGATGGTCATAAGCCTGGGTCGTGTTCAGTGGGAAGTTTTTATGTCTGTTGAACGCGACCCAGTGTTGGTAGTGTCATAGGGTTAGATGTGAGGTGAAGACTTGTACTCTATCCTTAGCTTAGGTATGTTGGCTATCATAAACTGACCCTACCTAGTATCCCCAAACCCCAGTTACTCCTATGCAGAGCCATGTACACACAGAGTTCAGGAAACCGTCCTCCATGTTGGCACCAAATGTTCCACAACAATAACATTCTAATAATGGGGTCGTATTGGAACTTGTTGGTACCATTAATGGCGGCCATTGAGTTTGCTGAACTCTGTTGGCTAGCCTCCCCCCTTTTAAATGTCACTTATGAACTGTTGAAACTGCAATGAGTTTATCATCGGGTTTGGTTTTATCCAAAGTCATTCCGAGCGAAGTTCAGGACAATGCAGGTGAAAACATAGAGAAACCTGGTAAGTAGGAATTTATTATTACTAAAGTGGATGTAGAAGCTTGTATCTCATTTCATATTTCAGTTGTTTATTGATTTATTGCTTGGCCTGTATTGGTTACCCATATTAGTCATCCATTTGTGTCCAGACGAGAAGGTCCCGTTGGTGCTGATCAGCCATCTAGTGTGGTTGTCATTGGGAGGTCATTCACTGTTGTTTTGAAGGGTATTGTCTCCTTTGTGTGGGGGTTTGAATTGGGAATCGGTGACTGTTGATTTGTTTAGCCCACATCCTGCTTGCTACTGCAACCCTATGCCATTTCCTACGCTTATGCTTTTGTTGTGATGGCCATGGCAGCTTGCAAAACGTACACTGCAGGTAGAAAACCAATAACATGATTCACTATTCTACCAGATGGAGAATCATGGATGTTCTAACATATCTCTATCTGAATGTGCTGTAACATTTTAAACCTTTTGAAGAAGCCCTCTGGTCATCATGCATCATGACTCACTATCGAGTAGCCCGACAAAGCTTAAGATAAGCAGCTTTTCTATACCAGAGCCTCCATCTCTTGGCAACACTATGGATGTTTCTCCTCACTAAACACCCCTGGTGATTCATCCCCTGCCTCCCCCTCCTCCTCTCTCAGATCCACAGCCACACGGGGTAGTGGGTAGATGTTGTTTCCATACTTGTAATGTCTTCCCTGGGGCTCGTTTAGGAGGGTACTGAGCAAGCGCTGAACGTTGCAGATAGGAATGCCACGAATAGACCTGATGCTAACACTCCATGTCAGAAACGGAGGCCATGTCTGTTATACAGAATCTGAACATTCCACATTGTTGTGCCCTATTGAACGCGGGCCCAGGTTAAGCAGTGACTCACCTGTCTTCCTTCTCTTCCCCAGGTAAAAACTCTCTGACACTGGTGTTTGTGGAAACCAAGAAGGGAGCGGACGCCCTGGAGGACTTCCTGTACCGCGAGGGTTACGCCTGCACCAGTATCCACGGCGACCGCTCCCAGAGGGACCGAGAGGAGGCTCTGCACCAGTTCCGCTCGGGACGCTGCCCCATCCTGGTCGCCACGGCGGTGAGTCAGCAAGCGGACATTTTGGTTTAAATTCTACAGCTCTGTGATGCGTAAAACATATCTGTTAAACTATAAAGCCAATCACAGTAGCTCTTTGGCCTCCTACTGTTCAAGGCCTGGCGCTTGTTTTGCAATATGGTTGCAAGTTGGGGTCGTTTTATAAAGGGAGCTAACAAACTTCTGTTCAAACAAGATAAATATAGTTGTATTCTACTGTCTCTTTTACCAGGTGGCTGCCCGTGGCCTGGACATCTCCAACGTGAAGCACGTCATCAACTTTGACCTGCCCAGCGATATAGAGGAGTACGTCCACCGTATAGGCCGTACTGGACGCGTGGGCAACCTGGGTAAGCGCCTCTACAAAGTTCAAGAACTCTGAACTCACCACTCAGCAAAACGTAACACAATGTTTTTTTATTTAGATAACTACTTGACTGTAACATGGTGAACCCTGTCCTCTCCCAGGTCTGGCCACATCGTTCTTCAACGATAAGAACGGCAACATCACCAAGGACCTTCTGGACATCCTGGTGGAGGCCAAACAGGAAGTACCCTCCTGGCTGGAGAGCCTGGCCTATGAACACCAGCACAAGAGCAACACCCGCGGACGCTCCAAGAGGTACACATGCTTACCCACGCACACACGCTTACACACACATGCTTACACACACACGCTTACACACACATGCTTACACACACACACTCCTACATAAATGAGCAGAAGTATTAGGGGTTAAAGACATTATTGGTTACATTCTCTTTCACTCTCTTAATCACTGACTGACTCACCCTCTCTGTGTTTAGGTTCAGCTCTGGTGGCTTCGGAGCCAGGGACTACCGTCAAACCAGTGGCGGCGGCAGCACTGGAGGGTTCGGGGGTCGCGGTGGACGCCAGCCCGGTGGACACGGAGGAAACCGTGGATTCGGCGGCGGCGGTGGTAAGAGTCCGTTAACCTCACAATGGAGCAACATTTGGGCATAAATATTACTGTTGGTCTATCCCACAGTTCTTAGGACACAAGTCGAAGAGTTGGTGTTTAATTCCAACCATGCTGCAACACTGTCCTTGTTCTCTTTCTAACACTGTCCTGATCCCCCCCCCCCCCCATCACAGGTGGCTTTGGAGGCAACTTTTACAGCAGTGATGGCTATGGAGGAAACTACTCTCATCAGGGGGGAGTGGACTGGTGGGGCAACTAAACATCCCTCCAACCCTATCCCCCTCTACCTCCACCCTCCCTCCACCATCGCAGTGGGCCGCGCCACGCCAAACTCACTGATAAGGAAACCACATGTGTAACCTAAGCCAGACTATATAAACCCCCGTGTAGCTTCCAAACAGACTGCAGTACATTACCAGCTGTGATTCTCTGACCGCTTTTCCAAAAAATGGAGCTGAGAGACAGGGGACCGAGAGGACAGCTGACCAATAGGACAGCTGGAGCCACTGAGAGATTCCTAAAGAAACATGGCAACGCCAGGCTCCGGAATCATCGTGTGGTCGCCTGTAGTGACAATAGCGTATTTAGGATCTTGGGACTTGCAGTTTTTTTTTTTTCTCTTCACTACAACTGCTTTTTCTTTCTTTGTAACAAAAAAATCTGAGGATCATTTGTCTGTGAATGTACTGTGCCTTTAACAATTAGATTTGTTTTATCTGTATTTTATTTTAAGCGTCATAACTGGCTAAAACCTGGCCAACAAGAACTAAATTATATATTTTTGTTTATTTTGGGGTTTAAATGTGTTTTTGTTATTTTATTCGGAAGGAAAACAAAATAAGCTTGAACTAAATATCAAACCTTGGCAAACACTGAGATGACATGACTTTTGAGTGAGTCATTTGTCCATTTGAGCTTCAAATTTGTCACAGGGTAATCTGATGGCTCAAACTAGCTCCGACCGCATGTTGCAGCCATCCTAGGAGAATTCCACTATAGGTTTTCAAACCCTTGTGTGACAAAAGTGCACTTCAAGGAAAAAAAGAGTTCAAAATATTTTTCGCTCACTCTATCCTGGAGAGGAATATGGTAGTCTTCACTAAACGAGCCATTCCAGTTCTACGATTTTAAAATTGAATATTTAAATGTAAATGGTATGTCCATACATACAAGCTATTTGAGCAACTCGATGCTCAAACTTCAGTTCCCTACTTACAAATTGACTTGGCATTGTGGCACCTAGTGAAGCAACTTCTTCTAGCTGCCTGGTGGGTGAATTTTGTTTTTGATTGAGCTTTTTTACTTAAACATTTTGAAGGATGGCAATTGACAAATATCCATCCTTCTGAGAGAATGTTTCTTAAAATTGTCAACAATTCTTAAACAGCGCTTGCCATATTGAAAGTGAAGTTCGAATGGTTGCCATAGGACCACACAGTAACCTGGGTGGCTTTGCTTTTTGTCAAGGTCATCCCGGGATGAAATACGCATGCAAGTGTTGTTGTTTTTTGGTCAAGGAGTTTTAAAAAATGCAAAAGGAAATTCTGCAGCAGGCTTTTATTTCATTACAAAACGTTGTTCTCTTACACCTTAATTTAGTTCTCTTTTTCAAGCTGCGTTCGAATCCGAAGGACATTCTCGGGTTAACTGTTTAAAGACACAAGCTCTTCCTCCTCGGAGAGCGTAGGAAGGTCAAAGGTCAGAAGTTAAGGTTCAGGGGTCAGCGATGTACAGGCGAGCAAACTGAACTGCACATGTAGCAAAGGGTGATGGGAAGTGCAGTTTATTTACCAGTGCACCATTTTAAGAGGCAATGAGGTTTTCCTGTGTATGCTGGCTGGTGAATCTAGCCCACGTGACCCGGCCAAAGACTGGGTGCTTTATCTAGCCTTCATTACTGACACAGAACCAATGCAGCTATTCTTCCCTTTGTGGGGTAGGGTTGAGCCGCCTTGATGTAAAACTACTGGCCAGTTTACTACTATAACTGGCATCCAGGCTTCCTTCTTATATAGGAGGGAGGCCCAACTTTGGCAAGAAAATGGCATTTAAGTGCAATAGATAAATATATATTCTCAAAGTGTGTCTGTCGTGCCTTGACATTTTGAATAAATAACAATGACGTGGTGGTTATGAAGCAGATGCACTGACAGTATTGTGTAAACTTAAGATTGAATGGTGCTACTTAAGTTAGGTCTAGGCCCCTTTGTGATGTTATTTAATGGCCATCAAGTTTTCAAAAAAAAAACATTTTATTGCACATCTAGAGTTTTATATAAATGTCTTGAGTGTGTGTGTCCTTAAAGCTTCCGAATTTTGTGTGTGAGGAGATTGTGAAAAACGCAGCTTGTTTACGAAAGGGGAAAGGTTATCACTATTTAAACCAGGATTTATTTGGGACCAGGGGTTAGTTCAGTAGCAGTCTGAGAATTGAGCTATTTGCACACAGATTACTAGATTCTACTTTTGCTGCTAGTTTGTGTAATTTATTAAGCATTTTTGAGAAATATTTATTTTTATAAGCCTAAAAAGTGATAGTTTAAGAAACTTGACCAAAAGACAGTACAAAAACACTGGCACTTGAATGTTGAATGTCACCGGTATGCGTGGAAATTTATATTTTTCGGGGTAGTGTGAGCTTTTTAATGTCAAAGTCATATTGGACTCAATCAATCCACACCTGTTACTTCTAATGCTGGCCTAATGGTCACACCGTCTAATCAACCTTAACGTTTAATTGGCGAACAAAATTCTAAACAAACCAATGCCAAGGTTTGGATAAAAGTGATAAAATCCATTTTCTAAAAAAAATATTGTACCAGTGCAAAAAGTGTCCGGATTCTCTCCAATTCAATTTGTTTTCCCTTGTTTTTGAGGTATTTTTTTCCTCTCCCAGCGACTGTCTGGCACATGGCAATCTTAAGGAAAAAAAACATGTGGTTCTGCTCTGTTGTCGTATTTGCATATTTGGGCCTCAGTGTGTGTGTGTTCTGTGGAGTGTGTGGTGAGTCTTAGCCGGATCAATGAGTCTTACAGTAACAGTGGCTGACTGATGAGTCTGAAAAGTAAAGGTTTGGATGAAACGTATGAATGGAAATCTGAAGCTGTAGAGAGGAGAGATTGAAGTGCTTTCGGATGGCCAGACACTCCCCTGAACGCCACGGAGTCGCCCATTAGTTTGTATTTGCTTTATGTACTAGTTTAGAGGCTGTGCACTGCACGAGAAAATACTTCTGTGCATTTATTGTATGATTTTACCAAAATTAAAGGTTTTGACTTGCAAATACTTAACAAACTGTTTTGTATTTTGTCTTTGAATATCATGTGTAGGCATGTGTCCATAGCTTAATATTTAACATTCAAGTCGGCACTATATTAATGTTATTTATTGACAATGATAAATATATTACATTCCACCTGATTCTTCATTAAAATAAATGAATACAAAAATGATACAAGTGTTCCCTTGCACACCCACAGTGACAGATGATGGTTGGACTAGAGTTGAGGTCAACAACCCTAATTAAGACATTTTACATTTTAGTCATTTAGCAGACGCTCTTATCCAGAGCGACTTACATGAGCAATTAGGGTTAAGTGCCTTGCTTAAGGGCACATCGACAGATTTTTCACCAAGTCGGCTCGGGGATTAGAACCAGCGACCTTTCGGTTACTGGCACAGCGCTCTTACCCACTAAGCTACCTGCCGCCCCAGTGATTTAATTGAACCAGGTGTGTTAATACAGGGCTGGAACAAAAACCAGCACACCCTGTAGCTCTCGAGGAGCAGGGTTGGCGACCACGAATACAGGAAGAGGATCTGTGTGCTTATTGGTCTATGGTATCGGGCTCATAGGTAATCGGTTGGTCTTCTGCTTTGACGTCTGGCCAGAAGTCTGGATTCTCTTGGTACCATTTGACTGTGAAAAACACAAACGAAGGAGAGGAGGGCACTTTAGACTATAGAGATTCAACCATTGTGCTAAAATATATGAAAGTCAATATAAGGAATCCATAGAGTAATGTGTTCATGTACTGTACCTGTCCTTCTGATGCCCTCTGCCCAGGACACTGCAGGCTTCCAGCCCAGCCTCCACAGCTTCTCACAGTTCACAGGGTACCTCAGGTCAACCACAGGCCTGGGGGGAGGGGGGTTTCAACAATGTCAGTGTCTTGGGAGCCAATCACACAGCCCACCTATCTTTCTCACACAGAGCATGTCTTCACCATTGAAACCATAGGAAGTAAAGGCTCTGAAAAGTGTATAGTGTGATCCCCTTATACTTCACTCACCGGTCAGGCACAAACTCCAGCCAGTCGTCCAGTTCTGCATCAGGTACATGCCTGACCTGTAACACACTCTATTAGCAGATGTCTCAGTGGCTCAGTAAAGAGGACTACAGAGTGACACACTTTACCTACCATCTGGCTAGTTGAATAATGGATATCCTACCATCTAGATAGGTTCTCTGGCTAGTTGAATAATGGATATCCTACCATCTAGATAGGTTCTCTGGCTAGTTGAATAATGGATATCCTACCATCTTGGTAAGTTATCTGGCTAGTTGAATGATGTATACCCTACCATCTTGGTAAGTTCTCTGTCTAGTTCAATGATGGATATCCTACCATCTAGATAGGTTCTCTGGCTAGTTGAATGATGGATATCCTACCATCTTGATAAGTTCTCTGGCTAGTTGAATGATGTCACAGTCCCTTCCCCTGTGTCTAGGTGCAGAATGATGTGTGGCCCCTAAGCACTGATCCAAGGTCAGTTTGACATACAGTGCATTCGGAAAGTATTCAGACCCCTTCCCTTTGTCCACATTTTGTTACGTTACAGCCTTATTCTAAAATGGATTAAATTACTTGTTTTACTCATCAATCTACACACAATACCCCATAATGAAAAAGCGAAAATAGGTTTTTAGAATTTTTTTTCAAACTTATAAGAAATAAAAAAACTAAAATACCGTATTTACATAAGTATTCAGACCCTTTGCTATGAGACTCGAAATTGAGCTCAGGTGCATCCTGTTTCCATTGATCATCGTTGAGATGTTTCTACAACTTGATTGGAGTCCACCTGTGGTAAATTCAATTGATTGGACATGATTTGGAGAGGCACACACCTGTCTATATAAAGTCCCACAGTTGACAGTGCATGTCAGAGCAAAAACCAAGCCATGAGGTTGAAGGAATTGTCTGTAGAGCTCCAAGACCGGATTGTGTCGAGGCACAGATCTGGGGAACGGTACCAAAACATTTCAGCAGCATTGATGTTCCCCAAAAATACAGTGGTCTCCATCATTCTTAAATGGAAGAAGTTTGGAACCACCAAGACTCTTCCTAGAGCTGGCCGCCCGGCCAAACTGAGTAATCAGGGGAGAAAGTCCTTGGTCAGGGAAGTGACCAAGAACCCAATGGTCACTCTGACAGAGCTCCGGAGTTCCTCTGTGGAGATGGAAGAACCTTCCAGAAGGACAACCATCTCTGCAGCACTCCACCAATCAGGCCTTTATGGTAGAGTGGCCAGACGGAAGCCACTCCTCAGTAAAAGGCACATGACAGCCCGCTTGGAGTTTGATGAAACCAAGATTGAACTTTTTGGCCTGAATGCTAAGCGTCACATCTGGAGGAAACCTGGCACCATCCCTACGGTGAAGCATGGTGGTGGCAGCGTCATGCTGTGGGGATGTTTTTCAGCGGCAGGGACTGGGAGACTAGTCAGGATTGAGGGAAAGATGAACAGAGAAAAGTATAGAGAGATCCTTGATGAAAACCTGCTCCAGAGCGCTCAGGACCTCAGACTGGGGCGAAGGTTCACCTTCCAACAGGACAGTGACCCTAAGCACACAGCCAAGACAACGCAGGAGTGGCTTCAGGACAAGTCTCTGAATGTCCTTGAGTGGCCAAGCCAAAGCCCGGACTTGAACCCGATCGAACATCTCTGGAGAGACCTGAAAATAGCTGTGCAGCAACGTTCCCTATCCAACCTGACAGAGCTTGAGAGGATCTGCAGAGAAGAATGGGAGAAACTCCCCAAATACAGGTGTGCCAAGCTTGTAGCGTCATACCCAGGAAGACTTGAGGCTGTAATCGCTGCCAAAGGTGCTTCAACAAAGTACTGAGTAAAGTGTCTGAATACTTATGTAAATGTGATATTGTAACACATTTTCAAAAATGTCTAAAAACCTGTTTTTGCTTTGTCATTATGGGGTATTGTATGTAGATTGATGAGGGAAAAAAACAATTTAATCAATTTTAGAATAAGGCTGTAACGTAACAATGTGGAAAAAGTCAAGGGGTCTGAATACTTTCCGAATGCACTGTATAGCCTACCATCTTGATAAGTTATCTGGCTAGTTGAATGATGGATATCCTACCATCTTGATAAGTTCTCTGGCTAGTTGAATGATGGATATCTCGAAGTCGCTCCCGATGTTGTAGATTTCTCCCACCATCCCCCTCTCCAGGATGGTGTTGAATGCTTCAATGGCATCATCCACATACAGGAAGTGGCGAGATTGGGGGCTGGTCCCTTGGATGGTACTGTGGCAGAGAGGAGCATGGGATATGTAGTCTTTATTTGAAACGATAACATATGAAGTAAAACATGTCCACATAGTCTGGGATGATGTCAGTCAAGTTGAAGTCTTTACCATTTTTTGTTCAGTTGAAGGAAGGATACAAATTTTGGAATGACCTAGGGGGAAAAAACTAACATTTGTTGAGACATCTTAAAAGACCAGACACACAACATAAATATATAGAACAGTGGTTCCCAACCAGGGGTACTTGAGAAGACTCATGAGACCATAGGCCTACTGGTAAAATGCAAATGAGGGGGTACTTCAGGGGTACTCTGGGCAGAGCAAAATTCAGTTGGTGGTATAGTAACCGAAAAAGGTTGGGAACCACTGATATAGAATATGGATACTATAGATGACCTTCTCCAAGTACTGTCTGGGTCCATATATATTATTGCTCCTTGTTATTATAACAGGAAACTGAAAGAAAAAAGCAAATATTAATACAAATAATCAAAAAATGTGTACATGCCTCAGAAAAACGTGGTTATAATTGTGCTACGTCTGTTGACAGTATTTACTACCTTGTGTCTCTCCCTGTAGGACAATACAAGACACTCAGCAGCTGCTTTAGACACAGAGTATGGATTGTTGGGTCTTCTTGGGCTGGTTTCATCTAATTCCTGCATGGGGGTAAAAGAGACTGCTTTTAACACCGGGGACTGACAGTACTGCAGACAGAGAACCTTGAAAAGTCGCAAAAGAAGTTGAGAAGTGGCTCTCTCAAATGTAAATGTGGCGTTACACCTTATAAGTTACAATAATTATGTCAGGATATCAGTGAAAATGATATGAGTGGACTGACCTTATACAGGCTCTCTCCATACACCTCATCTGTGCTAATGTAAATAAACTTCTCCACCTTGGCCTCAAAAGCTGCTTTCAGTAGCACCCGTGTCCCCTCCACGTTCACCATGTGGTATCTGGACGGCCATACGAAGGACGTCTCTGAAAAAGGGGGCACAGAAAGATATGGATGAATGTCTTGCTCTATGAGTCACTGAGTGTTGTCAACAATGTCTATGGTTGTTTTGGCATGGTAACACAATTTAAACAGAACAACTTAATTTCTTACCAACATGTGTTTGAGCCGCAAAGTGAAAGACGATGTCAATGTTTTCTGTGGCAAAGATGTGGTTTACCAAGTGTGGATTGCATATATCCCCCTGTTAAAAAAGGGACAAACCATGACACATCTACAAGCTAAAAGTCTTTATGATTAATGATTAGTAACACTGTGTAACACACACTTTTTTACAACAAACAAAAACATACATAGACAAAAACAATAAACAGCTTAACATACAATCATTTCCACAAACATTAATGACATCACACTTGCTCAGACCCAAATGTTCCCACTGTAACCACACCCAATGTTCTTTCTAATGCTTCTAAGACTCTGCCCCATATCATTTCAAATTGTGTTATGTTGTTTCTGTCTGTAGCCAGGTTTTGTTCAATATTTAAATAATAAAGCATTTGATTCTTCCATTCTCTTAAAGTTGGAGTATCATTTGACTTCCAGTATTTAAGTAATCGGTTCTTCAATATAATTGTCCAACCCATTGGGTATCTCACCACACCCCCATTTGCCATGTTTTACATTGTACAACTTCTGACAGCCAGCTTTCTAACTCCGCCCATAACTTTTGGACTTTATAGCACTCCCAGAAGGCATTAATTATTGAGTCATTGTTAGTTTTACACTTAAGACTTGACTCTGCCGTTGTGCTGTAGAATTTGTGAATGGTGTCTCTTGTATAATACATTCTATACATGAGTTTATACTGGATTAAGCGTACATTGTCATTAACTATAATTTTGTTCGTTATGTTCCAACACTCCCTCCATCTTGTGCCAATATCAGTTCATTTTAAGTCTTGGTTCCAATAGTTATTTTATTTTTTTCTAAGAGATTGTCAGTTGGATAGGCTTTCTGCAAGGTTTTGTATTTATTATCTTTCATATGAGTATCTTTTTCTGACACACACAGCTTTCAGGTCAAAATTTTGTGATATAAAACGTTTAAGTTGCATTTATTTGAAAATGTCTACATTGGTCAGTCCAAAATTGCTTTTTAATTATTTCATGTAAATAATTGTATTTCCTATAACCACGTAATTTATGGTTTCTCTGCCTTTAGTTTTCCATGCGGGCCAATTTATCCGTGAATTCTGAAAAGCTATCCAAGGATTGTTCCATAGGGAGTGATATTGGTTCTTGTAGAATCCGTTAAATGTTCTTCCATGTTGTTACAGTGTTCTTAACTATGCAGTTGATCATGTTCTTAGCTCCATCCTTTGAAAACAGACACGTGGAAAGATTCTGAGCGTGCACATTTTCAATATGTACCCATTGTTCCTCTTTAATGCATTTAACAACAAGTCGCAAGTAAAAGCCTTGGGTGGCGAGTTGATACAATTCCAAATCTGCAAGGTTAAAACCACCCTCTGACTTAGGAAGATGTTAAATGTCTGTTATGGCCGAGTATACATTTGTAAAGAACGTCTTAGGTGGGGTAATTGGTATAACCGAAAATACACTGAACAAAAATATAAATGCAACATGTAAAGTGTTGGTCCCATGTTTCATGAGCTGAAATAAAAGATCCCAGAAATGTTCCATACGTACAAAAAGCTTATTTCTCTCAAATTTTGTGGACAAATGTGTTTACATCCCTGTTAGTGAGCATTTCTCATTTGCCAAGATAATCCATCACGTGACAGGTGTGACATATCAAGAAGCTGATTAAACAGCATGATCATTACACAGGTGCACCTTGTGCTGGGGACAATAAAAGGCCACTCTAAAATGTGCAGTTTAGTCACACAACTAAATGCCACAGATGTCTCAAGTTTTGAGGGAGCGTACAATTGGCATGCTGACTGCAGGAATGTCCACCAGAGCTGATCGCCAGAGAATGTAATGTTAATTTCTCTACCATAAGCCGCCTCCAACGTTGTTTTAGAGAATTTGTCAGTATGTCCAACCGGCCTCACAACCGCAGACCACGTGTATGGTGTCATGTGGGTGAGCGGTTTGCTGATGTTAACGTTGTGAACAGAGTGCCCCATGGTGGTGGTGGGGTTATGGCATTGGCAGGCATAAGCTACGGACAACAACACAATTGTCCACGTTTATCCAGAGCATCCCAAACATGCTCAATTGCATTTTATTAATGGCAATTTGAATGCACAGAGATACCGTGATGAGATCCTGAGGCCCATTGTCGTGCCATTCATCCGCCGCCATCACCTCATGTTTCAGTATGATAATGCATGGCCCCATGTTGCAAGGATCTGTACACAATTCCTGGAAGCTAAAACTGTCCCAGTTCTTCCATGGCCTGCATACTCACCAGACATGTCACCCATCGAGCATGTTTGGGACACTCTGGATCGACGTGTACAACAGCGTGTTCCAATTCCCGCCAATATCCAGCAACTTCGCACAGCCATTGAAGAGTAGTGGGACACCATTCCACAGGCCACAATCAACAGCCTGATAAACTCTATGCGAAGGAGATGTGTCATGCTGAATGAGGCAAATGGTGGTCACACCAGATACGGACTGGTTTTCTTTTCCACGCCCCTACCTTTTTTTAAAGGTGTCTGTGACCAACAGATGCATGTCTGTATTCCCAGTCATGTGAAATCCATAGATTAGGGCCTAATGAATTTATTTCAATTAACTGATTTCCTTATATGAACTGTAACTCAAATCTTTGAAATTGTTGCATGTTGCGTTTATATTTGTGTTCAGTATAAATATAAAAACTTTGGAAGCCATTCTAAAGAGGTTTTTCTACCTGTAAGATTTATGGGGAGATTGTTCCATTTAATTAGATCTGCTTTCCTGTTGTTGAGTAATGGGATAAAGTTATCTTTATATATGTGTTGTTTGTTGTCACTTATTAAGCATCCTAAGTATTTTATATTTTTTGTGGTCCACTTAAAGGATTACTGTAGCTCAGAAGTTTTTGCTATTGCCATTATTTCAGGTTTCTTTCCATGTTAATTTCATATCCTGAGATTTTAGAGTATTCCGAAAACAAGGGGGACATTGAGTTTCAATAATAGTCAGGTATAGCCGAAGATCGTCTGTAAAGAAGTTTATATTCATGTTTATCAATACGGATACCTGTTACGTTTGGGTCCTGTCTAATTATTTCTGCAAGCGGTTCAATTGCCAGTGCAAACAGGAGGGGAGAGAGGACATCCCTGTCTCGTAACACTGGCACTTCATATACAGTATCGTTGCATAACAGTATGACTTGGCAGTTCTCTCACCCTGATAAAGGTGTAGTTCTCTTTCTCCTCGACAGACTCCAGGTTCCTGAGATTGGAACAGTAGTCCAGCTGTATGGGACCAGGAAAAGTTACAGAATCACGACCAGGAAATGATGACAATTTGGAATTCTGCAGTTACATAGTGTAGTAGTCAGGGTGTGCAGGAAATAAGCTTCACTTTGTTGTTTTTTAGCGTGTTTTTTAGTTGTTTTATTGCCACATACACCGGATTGGTGCAGTGAAATGTGTTGTCAAATCAAATCACATTTTATTGGTCGCATACACATATTTAGCAGATGTTATTGACGGTGTAGTGAAATGTTTGTGTTCCTAGCTCCAACAGTGCAGTAATATCTAACAATACACACAAATCTAAAAAAGTAAAAGAATGGAATTAAGAAATATATAAATATTAGGACGAGCAATGTCGGAGTCCAAGTATAAATATATATGGACAGCTGGACTACTGTCATTATGGACAGTATATGGATAGAATATGTAGTATATCTGAAGAATACGTAGGATAGAATAGTATATGTACAGCAATAGTTGAATAGGATGGCCTTGACTAGAATACAGTATATACATATGAAGTGGGTAAAACAGTATGTAAACATTCAAGTGACCAGTGTTCCATGTCTATGTTGTACCTTGGCTGCAAAGGGAAGGAGAGGGCCCAGCTTGAACAGGGCTTGAATCTGTAGTTACAGGAAAGCACATTTAGCTACTACTCACATTGTCAAAGTTGATGATGCGCCAATCTGGATGCCTGTTGACTAGGGAGCAGGCAAAATGGGACCCACTGTATGGGGAAAGAGCTACAGATGAAACATGTATAGTATGCAATAAAATCCCATATTTTACATACATTGTAGATTCAACTGGCTTTTTTTCTGTAGTTTAAGTCTTTGTCAGAACACTACTGATTGTCATTATGATGATGATGATGATTTGCTAACTGTTACTTACATGAAACCTGCCCCTCCAGTCACCAGGACCGTTTTGACAAAGTCCATCCTCCCACAGCCTGTTGATGTCTCCTCACAACTTTTCTCCTGGATCTTCAGTTTTCATTGAAGCCCAAAGGCACTCTCCTAGTGACATAAGTTCTGCCGACTTTAGCTAGCTAACTAGCTTACCTGTGCTGGAGAGTATCTTATTGTTGAGTAAACAAGAGATAATCTCAGAAACTATATGCGGGAAGTGATTTTAAGTGATTGAGGCCATTCTAAAGCAAAGCATATCGACAACACGTTAACGAACAGTTAGATATCGTTATTCAGATGTTTGTGTTGTCACCAGTTCATGTCAGAAGCAGCTGATACTGTACAAACCACATAAGCAAAATGTAATGTGGAACTTTTGCGACAGTCTTATTTCGCTTTACGGCAATGTTGACACGTATCCGAGGCCTGCGTTGAGTTGGTCCGTTTGGGTGCCCACCCTTTTATCGCTCTCTGATTGGCTTACAGCTTTGACGTAGTCGGAGGTCCTTCTATGATTAGGTAAAACCTAAATCAATCAAACGTTCAGTGCAGATGGAACTCACCCTGGTTTACTAGTCCATTCATTGTTGTTGTACAATCATCTTCTTTAGCTCTATATTGATAATTAGCTTTTTGGAGACAATGTATCCGTTAATGTTCACACTTACAGCCTTCTTACTATTCATTCCAGCTACATTTGGAAAAACTGTGTCGGGAGTTTTCAAGAGCGATGCAGCCAGGGAGCAGAATGGACAGTACATCACTAAATTCATGTACAGCGGTAGGTGCAATTTAGCAGTCTGAAGCTAGCGACACATTCCGGTGGAGGCTTGTGTGGATGGATACACATGCACCAAGATGACGTGATGCATTTTATTATTGGGATGTTTTATATAGACTGTAGTTGCAATGCTAATGTACATAAGGAAGTAACAGATCATGTGTTCTCAGTCTGGAAAGTGCTAATCTCTTGCATGGTGTTATGCATCATTGTCTCAGAAAGTATTTTCTGTGTCCATTGCAATCTTAAACGGGAAATCGTGGGAAGATGTTTGTTGAGTTGGGTTCAAAGATCAAATCACATAGGTCTATGCAGTCCAGACCCATGAGCATCGGCAATGTCATTCTGTTCCCCGGTAGAACATGTTGCCAAGTGTGATAGCCAGGCAGTACATTAGAATCAATAGAGCTCCTTCGCTTATCACAGATGGTCAGCATATTCTGTAGGTTAGAATGAAACCCAATTCTCTGAAAGGTGGATTTAGTGCCCTGTCAGACCTCTTCCCTCATTCCCTCTTTCTCTCTCTCCTCCCCTCTACTTCCACGACCTCTTCTTCTCACACCCTCTCGTCTCTCCCTCCCTCCCTCTGTCTCTCTCTTTTCCAGAGGGTAGTGGTCTGGTGGTGTGCAGGCTGGAGAACGCTCCCCTGGCCACGGAGAAGGAGTCCAGACTGCTGCTCTTCCCAGAGATGGAGGAAGGCTTCGACATCGACAACCTCAGCTGCCACGACCGCCTCTCCAAGGCACATCTCTCCAGTGAGTCTGTCTCTGTGACTGTCACCTACAGCTGAGATTGATTTACTCAAGGAGTCACATGTATTGTTTGTTGTTTGCATTCATGTCATGTAAGTCCCGCTGGCTCGTAGTAAACATGCATTCATAAACAAGAGTCATTTGGGGAAGTGGCATAAATGCCATCAGCCATGCATTTACAGGACATATTCTGAATGTACTTGCAGTATGTTGCGTCTGCATGTGTAACCGACTGGTTATCAAACCTTGGTCGTCTGCATGACTTAAGGCCACATTAGCCCTCTGAGCGAAAGCCTAGAGCTTGTCTCCCTCCTAACATTGTTTCCCTCTCTGTGGTCAGTCCGTCTGAGTGAGGAGGAGCACAACCAGAGCATCCCCCACCTTCACTCCCCCACGGCCTGGATGGCCCTGTATGCAGACCGTTACACCTGCGGGGAGGGGGGCATCATCCCTGCCCAAGGGGACCTGACCTTCACCATCCTGCTGTTCAACCCTGACTCAGCAGGCAACCCCCTGGAACACTTCAGCGCTGAGGAGGCAGGTCAGTACCGTACTGTACGGCAAGGTAATGGGTTCAATTCCTGCAGGGATCACATGCACATACTTTAATATATGCATTTGGTGCACTATAATGGATGAAAGTGTCTGCTAAGTGTCTGCTAGTCATAACACACGATATTATACTTCTGGATTGAAGATATGACTAAGTGTCCAGACAGGACTGCACTGAATGCTTGACTGATTGTGTCCTCCACACCCCTACCCCCCCCTCGCCCACCCCTACCCCACCCTGACCCACCCTCCTCCCTACCCCTGACCCACCCTCCTCCCTACCCCTGACCCACCCTCCTTCCTACCCCTGACCCACCCTCCTTCCTACCCCTGCCCCCCTGACCCACCTTCCTACCAGGCCTGCATAGTTTCTACTGCCTGCTGATCCTGGCCTACTTTGTGGCGTCCTGTATCTACATACAGCCCCTGTGGATGGCCCTGAGGAAGGGTGGGCCCATGCACACGGTGCTGAAGGTGCTCTCCACAGCCCTGGCCCTACAAGGGGTCTCTGCCCTCTTCAACTACATCCACCTGGCCAGGTGAGTGAGACTTTGTCCCAGTCATTGTCACAGTCACCTTTCAGCAGCCCTGCTCAGGTTTACATCAGTTACTGTATTACAGGATTATCCTGTATTTCAGGAGATTTGGATGAGTAAATATCAGTCTTGTTGTGTAAAAACACACACCTGTCTTTGTCTTCCCACAGGTATGCCAGGGACGGAGTGGGCATTCCTATCATGGGCAGCTTGGCAGAGTGTGAGTGTTGTATTCTCACTCTCTCAATCTCTCTTGCTTCTTTCTATGCATTGTCTTTCGTTCTTCCGTTGTGACTGTGTTGCCTGTTGTTGTTCTCCCATGCTGCAGTCTGTGACATGGTGTCCCAGGTGTCCATGCTGTACATGCTGCTGAGTCTGTGTGTGGGCTGGACACTGAGCAAGAACAGGAAGCCCCAGAGCAGACCTCTGCAGTGGGACTCCTCCCCTGCCTCCAAAGCCCTCGCTATGGGAGGGGTCGCCACACAGGTCAGAGCCTCATCAGCCTATCCATGACCTCTAACCCCTTACCCCGAAATACTAAGCCCTGACTGTCACACTAACTTCCATTTCACTGGATACAGTAGCTCCTACTACTCACACTCTAACCTCTACCTTGCTCACACCATCCCCTATCCTGACCAATACTGTAAGACCCTATCCTGACCAATACTGTAAGATCCTGACCAATACTGTAAGCCCCCTATCCTGACCAATACTGTAAGCCCCTATCTTGACCAATACTGTAAGCCCCCTATCCTGACCAATACTGTAACCCCCCTATCCTGACCAATACTGTAACCCCCCTATCTTGACCAATACTGTAACCCCCTATCCTGACCAATACGGTAACCCCCTATCCTGACCAATACAATTTCCCCTTTGGATCAGTCAATAAAAACACATTCAATACCAATGACCTAAATACCTTTCCACTGACTCCCTGTCTGTGTCGCTGCTAGGGGGCGCTGCTGCTGTGGGAGCAGTATGAGGAGACGGAGCACCACAGCTACCACGCCCAGCGCAGCATAGCGGGTCTGTTACTCATAGCTCTACGTATCATCCTGGCCCTGCTGCTGGCCTCTGTGCTCTACACAATCATCAGCACAGAGAGGAGCGCCCTCAAGAGAGACTTCTACCTCAGCTTCGCCAAGGTAGGCGTAGAAATACAACTCATGAATAGCTGGCAACCCTTTCCATGCGTTTATAGTGCCATCTACAGTGCATTATAAGATTTGTTATTCCAGTCTCACTAGCTTGTTTCTCAGGGTTGTTTTATCTGGTTCCTGTGCCACCCTGTCCTGGTCCTTCTCTCTGTGGTCTTCAATGAGCATCAGAGAGAAAAGGTGAGAGAAACACTCCACATATGTACGGTGTATTCAGACCCCTTGACTTTTTCCACATTTTGTTACGTTACAGCCTTATTCTAAAATTAAAGTTTTTATAAACTTTTGCACATTTAAAAATCTAAAACAGAAATACCTTATTTACATAAGTATTCAGACCCTTTGCTATGAGACTCAACATTGAGCTCAGGTGCTTCCTGTTTCATCAGAGAGAAAAGGTGAGAGAAAAACACTCCATAGAGATATTGTACTGACTCATTCTGAAGGTTTTTGGTGTTGATGTTTGTGTGTCTAGGTGGTGACAATCGGTGTGATTATATGCCAGGCTATCTCGGTGGTGATCCTCTACCAGCTTTTCCTGTCCCGTAGCTTATACTGGGAAGTATCTTCTCTCTCCTCTGTCTCACTACCCCTCACCATGTCCAGAGGGGGCCGGGGACGCTACTGACCCTGCGCGGAGTGGGAACATTTTTACTGCGAAGGGAAACACTGTGACACCTGCAGTTAAAGGGACACACTTCCACTCCTCTCAGCTCACTCACGGCGAAGGTGCCCCCAACTGACGGGCGAGGAAAGAGAGGAGGAAGACAAGGGAGGAGAGGAGGATGGGATGAAGAGAAGGACGTAGGAAGTTCACCCACAAATATAGTAGAGAAAAGTAATGACGGCCTGCTCATGTAGCTGGACAGCACACTTATGTAATACACTCCCAAACAGGATGAGGGAGATCTGAGTTTAAGCGCACATAAAAAAGTATGTATGTAAATTTGACTCATTTGTTAGTATACAACTGATGCAGACACAGGTAACTGTCAAAATAATGGAAATACTTGAGTAAAGGAGGGATACAAATTATATTGAAAGCGGGTGCTTCAACATAGGTGTGGTTCCTGGGTTAATTAGGCAATTCACATCCCATCATACTTAGGGGTCATGTATACAAATTCTGGCTGCCATGGCTGTGGCCCCATAGGATGACAATGCCCCATTCACAGGACATGAGTGGTCACTGAATGGTTTGATGAGCATGAAAACCATATGCCATGGCCGTCTCAGTCACCATATCTCAACCCGATTGAACACTTATGGGAGATTCTGGAGCGGCGACCGAGACAGCGTTTTCCACCACCATCAACAAAACACCAAATGATGGAATTTCTTGTTGAAGAATGGTGTCTCATCTTTTCGCATCTAATCTATGCCAAGGTGCATTGAAGCTGTTCTGGCTCGTGGTGGCCCAACGCCCTATTAAGACACTATGTTGGGGTTTCCTTCATTTTGGCAGTTGCCTGTATGTTAGTCTTATTTACAATTGTAGTATGTATGTGTGAAAATGTGCTTTACTGTTTTATTTTGAATGTCAAACTTGGGCTGGATTTGATGTCTCTCTTTCATTTTCAGATGGAGTAAAAGACTCCCAAAATGTTTAATAGGTTTATAATAGATTACAACGAAAGGTTACTGATTGTCGAATTCCCTGTTAAGTCTTATTCATTGCCGATAAAGATATCCAGGCGCGGACTGAAATAAATTAGTTTACCATTGATCGATAGACATATGGATCCATGTTCAGTGTGGCAAATCTCAAACCAATAAGTATAATCCTTCCTCTGATCTTAACTCTGTCAGAAATAGAAAGTTGGGTTGGTTTTTTACAGAGTTGCTTCACACCGTTTTACTGCGGTTTCATTCCATTGTCGTCTATTGATAATTCTTTCTGTGAGGTTCAGGTTCAGGGTGTGCTGAAACTATTACAAAAATCACATGGAACTCTTCATGGAATCTTTTTATCATGCCCAGCACTACAACACTGCAGCTAGTTGCATGTGTGATAATCGTATTACTATTACTATTTGTGTAATTATTGAATTATACTTGAATATGAACGCTTGCTCCAATGTCAGACAAAACAATACCAAGATATGTGCAATGTTTAAATGCAGCTTTATTTTCTTTATCAATCCTCACAAGTGCCTGAGAAGACAATCACTTTGCTAGTTGAGAAGGTACCTGTGTTTGTCTGTATGATAAGATGGGTTTCACATTAACATACATAAACAGTCTGATAGTTAAGTTATGTGGAGATATTAGGGGACAAAAGGTAAACAGAGCAGTGACTGTTTAATGTTCCTATTAAGCATGTTTATAAGGCTGTTTAAATTCATTACTGTATACTTTTGTAAATAAACATTTCATCTATTTAGTAAAATAAGTATCGATATCAGATGCTGATGCAATACTAGAAAATGTCCCCAGGGGGCAGCAGTTCTCTTGATCTGTTACAGTAGCTACTGTAGACCAGCGTTTCCCAACCCTGGTCTTCGAGTACCCCTAACAGTAAACATTTGTATTGTAACCCTGGACAAGCACACCTGATTCAACTTGTGAACGAATCATCAAGCCCTCAATGAATTGAATGAGGTGTGTTTGTCAAGGGCTACAACGAAACTGTAGTTTTGGGGGTACTCGTGGACCTGGGTTGGGAAACACTGCTGTAGACTACTCTCAATCAATGCACACTCAAACCACAGAAGTTACCAGTGTCTTTGCTCAAACTGCCTACATTCTCATTCAACAATTAAACGCATGATAATTCAAACATCAAAGGATAAACCAATACATGTCACGGTTGCTAGGAAATGCCACCACGATGCTCCACCTTGAGTACACAAACAGTTTTCCACTCCACTTCCTCAAACGGATCTGAGGCTAATAACATACACTGATAACATCAGCGCTAAACTGAGTCAGTCTGACTTTATTTCGGTAGTTGCTTGCAGATAGATGATCATCTATGGTTGGTCATTGGATTCTGTCAGTCTGCTATGGATTCCAGTATGTAACACTAAATAGGCAAATATAATTATAAGCCTACACAACACAGTGGAAGTTGTGGAAACAAGTTGTGGAATGTGGTTAAACTTCCCCAGACTTCTAAACAGTAAACAGTAGAAGGGAAGGGTTGTGTTAGTGATGTCTCTCTACCTTGTTTCCTTGTTGGTCGTTTCGAAGTCACAGTCAGTTAGCTGGTTATAATCCTCGTTTTCTGGATGCTCTTCTTTCACTCATTTTACCTTCATGTTGCAAGAGATCATACAGTAAACTAATACGGCTGTGTTTACACAGGCAGCCCAATTCTGATCTTTTTTTCACTAATTATCTTTTTGACCAATCAGATCATCTCTGAAAAAGATCTGATGTGAAAAGATCTGATGTGATTGGTCAAAAGACCAATTAGTGTAAAAAAAAATATCAGAATTGGGCTGCTTGCTTAAACGTAGCCTATATGGCACTGAACCTTAATTAAAACAATTTGAGAGTGGTGGGCTATTAGTGACAACAAGCACTAGGCCAGCAGCAAAGTAGTACCCACGCCCACACCAGTCCCCAGTTCCATACTGCTGTTTAACCAGGTGCTGGTTTACACACATCAGTGGCTCCCTACAGACCAGACCATGGCGTCAATCTTGGGTCTTTTCAGGACACCGGTTACCCACTGGGCTATTTCTGACCTCAGGCACACCAGGACACTGTGGGCTGAGGGGGATGAATACACACAGGACTTATTTTCCTGCAATACCACCATTAACTCCCTTTCTTGCATTATGCAAATAGTCTGACAGCAGGAACGTGCTTGGGCTAATACTGTAACATTCATTTGCACCTTTTTTGACTCTACCACAGAAAGTGGTACCGATTCAGGCAGTATTATTCCATTACAGGGGGGACTTCTTCTAATATTATTCCGTCTTCTATATCTAGGTCAGGTTGAGAGTAGCGTAGCTGGCAGCCTGAAACCACAGGCAAAGATGGACAGTATTTCTGTTAGTTGTCTTTGAAATACTTATTTTAATTCCTTCTGAGTATTTTGTAATGTGACTTACACTGAGCTGAACTACACTCCAATGTATTTTGTATTTTCTAAATACTGTAATTTGGATTGTCAAAATACAAAATACTTTTCTATACCATTTTTGATAGCAGTTCACATTTTTTGGCCCCCCTTTCTGATAGCACTATGGTGTGATACAATTGTCTGCTAAATGAATGAATGGGTATGCTTTTAGGATAAACAGAAAAGGAATAGAGCTAAGCACAGGCAGTCCTAGAGAAAAACCTGGTTCAGTCTGCTTTCCAACAGACACTGGAAGACAAATCCACCTTTAAGCAGGACAATAACCTAAAACGCAAGGCCAAAAATACACTGGAGTTACTTACCAAGGCGACATTGAATGTTTCTGACTTAAATCTGCTTGAAAATCTGTCAAGACTTGAAAATGGTTGTCTAGCAATGATCAACAACCAACTTGACAGAGCTTGAAGAATTTAAAAAAGAATAATGGGCAAATATTGTACAATCCAGGTTTGCAAAGCTCTTCGAGACTTAGCCATAAAGACTGATTCTAACATGTATTGACTCAGGGGGTTGAACACTTATTTAATCAAGATATATTAGTGTTTTATTTTCCATTAATACATTTAATTTGTTGTGAATTTTTCTTCCACTATGACATTAGTATTTTGTGTAAATCGTTGACAAAAAATGGCAATTAAATCAATTTTAATCCCACTTTGTAACAACAACATTTTGAAAAAGTCAAGGGGTGTGAATACTTTCTGAAGGCACTGTACCATACCAAACGTAACATATCATACTAGATTTACGTTTCCTTTGTTACGTCTACCCCTGAGTCCAGGTTGGAGTACCACCAAGGTTGGACATTTTTGTTCTAGCCCAGCTCAAGCTGATTCAATGGGCTGGAACTACTCCCTGAGTGTAGGCCACCCCAAAACCCAAGTTAAGAAACACTTCTTTAGATGTCACAAGTAGACATATTACATATAAACTATATGGTATATGTCACAGGTTGAGATCCCCTCCTACAGAGAGAAGTAGATGAAGAGGAACACCCCCACAGAGCAGACCAGCACCAGGCCCATGTTGAGGATGAGTCTGGTTCTGGGGGTCTCCTGGAGCATCTCATGCAAAAGCCTCTCTTCCTCCTGGGCTGATCTGGGTGGAGTCTTAACCAGCTCCTCCTTAAACCCACAGAACCACTCTAGAACCCTCACACACCTCCCCTTCTCTCCTCCTCCACAGCAGACCACCCAAGGCTCTTCTTGGTCTGCCTCCATTCCGGTGCTTGAAAAGGTCAGGTGGTCGCCATTTGGGAGATTAGATGGAGCCTCCATATGGGATAAAGCCTCCACTCCATTGACACCGTTATGGAGGTCTTTGGGCGTCTCCTTGTCCATGCAGCCATTCCCTTTGACATGGGTCTGAGTTTGGGGGTTCAGCTTGCTCATCTCCTCCTCGTCTCTCTCTATGTTTGGGGTTGTGTTTCTTTGGCGTAGCCCCCAGAAGGTAGTGGTGCGGACCTGCTCTATGCTCGGTGGAGGGGTGCAGAGGCTAACCACCACAGTCACCAGTCCTGAGATCCAGAACAGCCCGGCTGCCACGTACATGAAATGGACATCCTTGACAAAAGATGGCCGCTCGTCCGGCTCGTCGCAGTGGGGCTCTCTGTAGACGAACGCAAGCACCAGTCTCGTGGCGCCCAACGCGAACCCCACTATGCCACCCCAGAATGCACCAGTCTCATTGCAGCGCCGCCATAGGACGCCCAGCAGGAATAGTGCGGCGATGGGCGGGGTCAGGTAGTCGGACACTTCCTGGATGTAGTAGAACATCTGGCCTCCCTGCATCTCGATGATGACAGGAACCCAGGCGACGCTGATAACCACCATGAACACCACGAACACACGCCCCACCACCATCAGCTCCCTCGATGACGCTCGCTCGCGCGCCATTTTGTAAATGTCCAAGGTGAAGATGGTGCTGGCGGAATTGAAGATGGAGTCCAGGTCGCTCATGAGCGCTGCGATCATCACCGCCATCATCAGGCCACGCAGACCCACCGGCATGACGGACATCACCAGGCGAGGGTAGGCTACGTTAGAACACCCAGCCCTGGATCCACACACCTCCATGCAGTGTTCTGGGCTGATACACGCCAGCTCATCTGCAAACAGGATGCGGGAGATCATCCCGGGAATGACGATGATGAACATGGGCAGGATCTTGAGGAAGCCGGCCATCAGTGTGGAGCCTTTAGCGTGGGAGATGCTCCGTGCGGCTAACACCCGCTGGACGATGACCTGGTCGGCACACCAGTACCAGATGGAGGCCGGGGTCTGGCCCAGGAGGAAGCCCGGCCAGGGGAGGTCCTGGTCCAGCGGGCCCCGGAGAATGCGCAGGGAGTCGGGCTTGGGCTCCACGTGGCAGGAGGGGATGTAGGTGAAGTTGGAGGATGCTAATATCGCTGTGATGTTTGGTCTGGCTTCCATGTACTTGGTCCGCACCCCTTCCAGGCCGCCCACTTTTACCAGGCTAATGGCGGTCAGGCATAGCGCGCCGCCGATCATCAGGAACGCCTGGAGGGTGTCGGTGTAGATGACCGCAACCAGGCCCCCTGTGACGGTCAGCAGCGCAGTCATGGTGATGAGGAGGATGATGGACAGATAGAGGTTCCAGCCCAGTGACTCCTGGATGAAGAGCGCTCCGGAGTAGAGGTCCACAGAGAGCTTGGTGAAGATGTAGAGCAGCAGAGACAGAGCAGCGAAGTAGACCTTGAGCCGTCGGCCGCCGAAGCGCTTGGCCAGGTACTCAGGCATTGTGTAGACCCCAGAGTGGATGTAAACAGGGATGAACACCCAGCCCAGGAGCTGGAGGAGCAGGAGGGCATTGAACTCCCATGCGGCGACTCCAAACCCGCTGGCCGCCCCGGACCCTGCAAGGCCAATGAAATGCTCGCTGCCGATGTTGCTGACGAACAGAGAGGCACCAATCATAGCCCAGTTCATTGATCGGCCGGCCAGGAAGTAACCGCTTACAGTGCTCCGATTGGCTTTCATCATGGAGAAGAAGCCAATGGCAAGGACCAGAATGAAGTACAGCACCACAACAACAATGTCCGCCACCTCCATGGTGGTGGGAGTCATCTTGGATAATACTTCTAAAGACAGTTATTGAGGAGTTACGTGATGTGGTTGCTTTAGTGATCAGTGCCCTTACAATTTAACTACCAGTCTTTCAGTTGATTATGAGAGATTCTAAGCCGAGTCGGGTCCAGTTCAGGTTTTGGTGAGGTATTCCCACAGCAAGGCACCCTAAGGGTTGACGGCGAATACTGTAAGTTGGAGGTAGCAGCTCATCTGTATCGACGCTCCTGCAATAGAGCACAAACACAAGCAAACAGATCAGTGTTGGAAAACCTGTTTTAAATAAATGGAGATAGAATAAATATGAAGATATACAGTACATCTAAAACTGTGTTTCCCCAATTAAATAGCGGGTCAAGATAAACTGGTTTTGAGTTGTGGCAAATATATTTTAATTAAGTCGTGGCTGGGTCCTGGCCAGGAACATTTGTTTCGCTGACTTGGTGGGCCACTAGAAAACTTCAAAAGCTATAAAAGGGTCACAGTGAAAAAGGCATTTGGGAACCACTGATCTATAACACATAGCTAACAGTATATTGTGAGTTTTGCACAGTCACGCTTTATTTCTCAGTTTAACTGACGACTACTCCCCTTATAGCTATGTAAACATTCATCCAATTTTAACATGTAGTAGCTGGATCTGCTTGTGGCAGATATTTGTTGTCTTCAGGTTTGACTCAGATTTATGTCCAACAGTTCCGTAGGGTGTTGTTTGTTCCTCTGGGTTATTTTGGAGAGCTACATGTCACAAAGGTATGGATGTGTCTGATTTACTGTAATCCCAAATATGTGCTCCTTCCACAATCAATATCAAATCAAACCAAATAAAATCAAATACCTCTGGTGTGTGATTGTAATACTGTCATGGGCCTCTCACTCCACCGGGTTACCACCTTAATTTTCTTCCACTCTGCTCACCACTCTCTCTACTCAGCCTAACTAGCTCCACCTGTCCCTGCTCTGCTCTGCTCTAATTACTCTGCCAGCTGCGCTGCATTACCCACTACCTCTCCCAGTATTTAAGGCCCTGTCTTTCAGCTCTCCGGTGTCAGATCGTCTGCAAAGCTCACACCTGGAACCTGTTTGCTCGCGCTTCTGGCTCACCCTGGTTTTGTGACCCCGGACCTGCCTGTTTTTTGGATACTCTTCTGCCTCAGGAGATCCAGACCTGCTTCTGCCATTACGACTCCTGACTACTCTTCAATCCCGGTAACTCTGACCAGCCTTCTGCCTTGCTACTACGTATTTTGGATTTCCCTTGAACTGTACTGCTGCCTGGTTTCATTCCGCCCTGTTGTGTCTGTGTCTCCCCCCCCCAGGACTTCTGGACCACCCACCACCGGCTTCATAGGACGCATCGCTGCCACTGGGGGGGGCACAGACCCAGCGCATTGGACGGGATCCCTGTTACCCCTGGAGCCTTCATTCACTCCCTACTTCCCTTTTCCCTTAAGTTTAATAAACTTTCTGGTGTGACGCAATTGTGGTCCTCTGGTCGTCTGTCTGAACCGTGACAGTACGATCTGACCATTATGGACTCAGCGCACACTTTCCCCGACATGGAAACCGATGAGCATGAGCAGCAGTTCCAGCAGCAGCAACAACAACTCGCCATGATCATTCAACTCCTCACCAACCTTACCCCAGCCAGTCTGCCCACCAGCCCAGCCCCCGAGTTACCTGCCCCGGTCATTGCAGCCGCTGCTCCGGAACCCAAGATTGGAAACCCCGAGCGGTTCAACGGCGATTCAACCCAGGTCCGGCCATTCCTGACTAGCTGCCGACTTCAGTTCTCCTTGCAGCCAAGGACCTTCGCCACGGAGGGGGCTAAAGTTGGGTATGCCATCACTCACCTGACGGGCCGAGCTCGACTCTGGGGAACAGCAGAGTTCGAACGTCAAACCCCCGCATGTGCAACCTTCGACCTGTTTGCTGAGGAGATGCTGAAGGTGTTTGACCTGGATTCACCCACCGCAGAGGCGTCTCGTGAACTGTTCAGTATTCGACAAGGCAGACGTACAGTCGCAGACCATTCCATCGACTTCCGAACCCTGGCTAGACGAAGTTCTTGGAACACACCATCGTTGGTGGACGCGTTCTTCCATAGTTTGGCTGACTATATCAAGGACGAGTTGGTCTCCCATGAACTGCCTTCCACTCTTGATGAAGCCATCGCACTGACTGTCAGGATCGACAGAAGGATACAGACCCGTCGTCGTGAGAGGGGGCGCCAAGGTCCACCTACTACCGGCATTCGGAGAGATCCGACTGGGCTCCTGTCATCTACTGCCACTCACCCAGGTCAGCTTGATCAGTCTGAGCCTATGGAGATTGGGCGAGCCTCCCTCACTCCTGCAGAGCGCCAGCGCCGCTTCACCTCAAACCTCTGCCTCTATTGTGGAGGTGATGGACATCGTGTGGTAACCTGCCCTTTAAAGGGCCGAAGCTCACCGGGCATAGGGGGAGTCCGGTTGAGTTCAATGACCATCCAGTCCTCCGACCGCAAACCCCTGCTGCAAGTTCACCTCCGCCTCTCTGACTCTACTCACACCCTGGCTGCTCTGGTGGATTCTGGCGCCGAAGCCAACATAATGGACATCAAGCTGGCACGCCAACTGGGACTGGAGAACCTCCGTTTGACACCTCCTATTCCTGCCCGGGCACTGGACGGACACTTACTCGGATCGGTCACTCATGTCACGGCCCCGGTCTCGATGGGTCTGTCCGGAAACCATCAAGAAACTATCCAGTTTCACCTGCTCCCCTCTCCAGGCCAACCCCTCATCCTGGGTTACCCATGGCTCCGCCGGCACAACCCTCAGCTCGACTGGGTGACCGGGGTGATCAGGGAGTGGGGAGAGGACTGCCACCGAACCTGCCTGCTTGCTGCCGCACTACCCCCTCGGCCAGTACCTACTAACTCCGCTCCTGACCTCTCCAATGTCCCAGAATGCTACCATGGTCTCAGAGAGGTGTTTAACAAAGCAAGAGCCACATCTCTGCCCCCTCACCGACCGTACGACTGTGCCATCGACCTCCTCCCTGGAACAGCTCCTCCAAAGGGTCGTCTTTATTCGTTGTCTGCTCCTGAAAGAAAGTCCATGGAGGACTACATCAATGGCTCTCTGTCCGCAGGATTAATCCGTTCATCTTCATCTCCTGCTGGTGCTGGCTTCTTCTTTGTGGGGAAGAAGGACGGATCTCTTCGCCCCTGCATCGACTACAGGGGACTCAACGACATCACAGTGAAAAACCGTTACCCTCTGCCTCTGCTCACCTCTGCTTTTGAGTTGCTCCAGGGAGCCACTGTTTTTACCAAGTTGGATCTCAGAAACGCTTACCACCTAGTGCGGATCCGGGAGGGAGATGAATGGAAAACCGCATTCAATACACCAACAGGCCACTACGAGTATCTGGTTATGCCTTTTGGCCTCACCAATGCTCCTGCTGTGTTCCAGGCTCTAGTGAATGATGTACTGCGGGACATGTTAAACAAGTTTGTCTTCGTTTACCTGGATGACATCTTAATCTACTCCAGAAACCTGTCTGAACACACCCGCCATGTCCAGCAAGTCCTTCATCGTCTTCTGGAGAATTCCCTCTACGCCAAGGCAGAGAAATGTGAGTTTCACGTCAAGACAGTGGCCTTCCTGGGGTACATAGTGGCAGAGGGAAGTATCCAAATGGATCCTGCCAAAGTATCAGCAGTCACTTCATGGCCAGTTCCGGAGAACAGAAAGAAGCTGCAACAGTTTCTGGGGTTTGCTAACTTCTATAGGAAGTTTATCCGGAACTACAGTACCGTTGCTGCCCCTCTCACTGCTCTAACCAGCACCAAGCAACCCTTCACCTGGACCCCAGCAGCCGACAAAGCCTTCAGTACCCTCAAGGTGAGGTTCACCTCCGCTCCCATCCTCCAGATGCCTGATGTGGACCGGCAATTCATTGTGGAGGTGGACGCCTCGGATGTGGGAGTTGGTGCTGTGATTTCTCAGTGGGCTGCGGAGGATAGGAAGCTCCATCCCTGTGCCTTTTTCTCACGTCGGTTGTCCCCCTCTGAGTGCAATTACGACATAGGGAACCGTGAGCTGCTGGCTGTGAAGCTTGCCTTGGAGGAGTGGCGTCACTGGCTGGAGGGGTCCACCATTCCATTTCTCGTTTGGACCGATCATAAGAACTTGGAGTACATCCGCACGGCCAAACGGTTGAACTCCAGGCAGTCCCGCTGGGCCCTGTTCTTCACCAGGTTTAATTTCACTCTGTCATACCGGCCTGGATCACGCAACACCAAGCCAGACGCCCTCTCCCGTCAATTCCAGAAGGATGACACCCCCTCCAAGGACCCTGTGTCGATTCTGCCAAGTCCCTGCATCGTTGCAGCTCTGACCTGGGCTGTTGAGGAACAGGTGCTGGAGGCTCTCCGTAACCAGCCAGGTCCCAGCACTTGCCCAGCTGACCGCCTTTTTGTCCCCGAAGACCTGAGGTCCCAGGTCGTTCAGTGGGGACATGACTCCCGCCTAGCTTGTCACCCTGGCTCCACCCGCACTTACAACCTGCTCGCCCAGAGGTTCTGGTGGCCCTCTCTGAGGAAGGATGTACGGGAATTCGTCCAAGCCTGCCCCATCTGCAACCAACACAAGTCGTCCTGCCAGCCCCCAGCCGGATTGCTGCAGCCCCTGCCTGTGCCCAGACGTCCCTGGTCTCACATCGCCCTTGACTTTGTCACGGGGCTTCCCCCTTCAAGTGGCATGACCGTCATTCTCACCATCGTTGACCGTTTCAGCAAGATGGCACACTTCATTCCCCTCCCCAAGCTCCCAACCGCCAAGGAGACCGCCCAGGTGGTCCTGGAACACGTCTTCCGGATCCACGGACTGCCAAAGGATGTAGTTTCTGACCGTGGTCCACAATTCTCCTCCGCTTTTTGGAAGGAGTTCTGTCACCTGCTGGGAGCCACAGTCAGTCTGACTTCCGGATTCCATCCCCAATCCAATGGGCAGTCAGAGCGGGCTAATCAGGAGCTCGAGAAGGCACTGCGATGCATGACTTCACGCAACCCCCACTCCTGGTCGCAGCAATTGACATGGGTGGAGTACGCACACAATTCTCTGACCTGCTCTGCCATCGGTATGTCCCCTTTCCAATGTGTTTATGGATACCAGCCTCCTCTATTTGCCAGCCAGGAAGAGGAGGTTACTTGCCCATCTGCACTTGCTTTTGCCCGTCGATGTCGCCGCACCTGGTCACAAGCCCGAGCCACACTCCTCAGATCCGTTGCCAGCTACACTACCGGGGCCAACCGTCGGAGAATTCCTGCTCCCACCTACCATGTTGGTCAAAGGGTGTGGTTGTCATCGAAGAACCTGCCACTCAGGGTGGAGTCGCAGAAGCTGGCACCTCGGTTCATTGGCCCATTCCCTATCATAAGAGTGATTAGCCCAACTGCTGTCCGGCTCCAACTGCCTAATTCCCTGAGGGTGCACCCCACTTTCCATGTGTCTAAGATTAAGCCCATCCATGAGAGTCCGCTGGTCCCTGCTGCGCCTGGTCCTCCTCCTCCACGGCTCGTCGATGGTGGTCTGGTTTACACCGTCCGCCGCCTGCTTCGGTCCAGACGGAGGGGTAGGGGTCTCCAGTACCTCATTGACTGGGAGGGCTATGGACCTGAGGAAAGGACCTGGGTGCCAGCTAGTCGGATTGTGGATAGGACTCTCATCACCGCTTTCCACCAACGGCATCCTGATCAACCTGCAATCCGTAGGGGCCGCCCCAGAGGGGTCCCTAACCGTCCGGCCCGCTCGGCTTCCTGTCCTGTGCCTGATCCTGTCTCGGGACCTGTCCCATCTCCCGACCACGGCCCTCCGGCTTCCTCCGAGGATGAGGACGTTCACTCGGACCGTTCGGAGGAGTTCTAGCCCTCCTCCGGCTCCCCTCCTCCCGCCCGGCGTGGTGTTGCTCTTGGGACTTCTGGGGCCGTCCCTTGGGGGGGGGGTTCTGTCATGGGCCTCTCACTCCACCGGGTTACCACCTTAATTTTCTTCCACTCTGCTCACCACTCTCTCTACTCAGCCTAACTAGCTCCACCTGTCCCTGCTCTGCTCTGCTCTAATTACTCTGCCAGCTGCGCTGCATTACCCACTACCTCTCCCAGTATTTAAGGCCCTGTCTTTCAGCTCTCCGGTGTCAGATCGTCTGCAAAGCTCACACCCGGAACCTGTTTGCTCGCGCTTCTGGCTCACCCTGGTTTTGTGACCCCGGACCTGCCTGTTTTTTGGATACTCTTCTGCCTCAGGAGATCCAGACCTGCTTCTGCCATTACGACTCCTGACTACTCTTCAATCCCGGTAACTCTGACCAGCCTTCTGCCTTGCTACTACGTATTTTGGATTTCCCTTGAACTGTACTGCTGCCTGGTTTCATTCCGCCCTGTTGTGTCTGTGTCTCCCCCCCCCAGGACTTCTGGACCACCCACCACCGGCTTCATAGGACGCATCGCTGCCACTGGGGGGGGCACAGACCCAGCGCATTGGACGGGATCCCTGTTACCCCTGGAGCCTTCATTCACTCCCTACTTCCCTTTTCCCTTAAGTTTAATAAACTTTCTGGTGTGACGCAATTGTGGTCCTCTGGTCGTCTGTCTGAACCGTGACAAATACAGGGTTTTAGTGGGACAGTTAAAGCCTTACAGTGCTATTGACATAGGGATGTGTCTGTTACTTACAGTGATTCTAAATGTGTCCAGGCAAAGCCTTGCAGGGCTACCATACCACATTTAAATTGGAGGA
Source organism: Coregonus lavaretus (assembly GCF_964263955.1). NCBI lineage: Eukaryota > Metazoa > Chordata > Actinopteri > Salmoniformes > Salmonidae > Coregonus > Coregonus lavaretus. The sequence goes on from NW_028163527.1 coordinate 58,303, forward strand.
TAACCATAAGCGAAAGACTTGACAGACAGAAAAGATGAATAAGTTTAGGACGTTTTTGAACTAGCATTAATTCTGATCCAAACTTTACAAAAGTGTTATTAAGGCTCATCTTTCTCTCTGGCTTTATCTGGTGATTCCAACATTATGATAGACAGAATATATGATTGATTAGCAGTGTTGATGAGTAGTGAACTACATCTAGTTCTACTAATAATGTAACTACATTTACTATATAGTCATTTAACTACATTTACTATATAGTAATTTAGTTAAATTTACTATATATTAATTTAGCTACATTTACTAGTCATACATTTACTAGTCATCTAATTCTCACTTGAAACATCGTTTTTGTGTTTAATAGGCTAAATTACACATTCTGTAAACATCTGACTCCAGAATTATCTGTTATTGCAATTTGTAGTCTATGATGTTTCAGATTTAAATATGAGAATTTTTCAAAGTAGTTTGGATGTAGTGAACTACTTTTTCAAAGCAACTTCAGTTAAGTAAACTATATTTTTATCAAGGGTATATTTAGTATAGCTTAATTTCTTCCAGTGTGAAGTAATTGGTAGCTTGGTAAACTCTATTGTCAGAGAAGTTTCCCCAACACTTTTGATTAGAAGTGCCCAAAGGTCCCTAGACACTGGACCTCTCCACTGAAATTGGAAATTCAGTGGCTGCCTCAAGACACCATGTGGGAGAGCTGCTAGCAGGTATCGGAGGCTTTATTTTCCAGGGGACTTTCTGGGGGTTTATCTTTGAGTGCAATTTGTGTGTGAAATATTTTGCCTTTTCTAACCAGTGTGTAAAACCTATTATTGCACATGTACTTTTGCAGAGTTTTTCACTATCGAGTGCGAGGAAGCACTAATTTTAAGTGGGTGAGAATGTCACAGGTGTGACTTATTGGCATGTTTAACCTGAGCAGCATTTCTATTGGTTAATTGCCTGGTCATGTGATCTAAATGATACGTATTTAAAACACCTTGTTTTTGATCCAGGCAGCTGCCCGGAAGCATGGTGGATCATTGTTTGCTGGAAGCTTATTATGGCAGGCTGATATCTTTGGTGAGAGCACATGGACTTTGTGCTGTGAGTTGTGCTACACTGACTAAGTCTAGATGAAGACGGACACCTGCTTGATGTGCTTCCTGTGCCCCTTTTTGTTTGGATGCGTCTGATTTAAATGAACGTTAACGACAAATATCGAAATGAACATAACTGAATTGTGAAACCAAATTGAGACTGCGCCGGTACCGAGAACGTGCTGAAACTGATAGAAAACTATGCCTTACAAAATAATTGTTACTGTCCCTTTTTGTCTGCCTCTTGCTTCACGCTGCCTACTCAACTAAGACCTAGAACCTGTCACTTTCCACCTCGTGACAAACGCACCACTGTTTTGAATTTTTCTATAGCCTGACTCCATGCATTTAATTAATTATGACATTGTTTGTAACGCTTGCACTTACCATTTCCAGCAGCCCTTCTCGGACTAATCTCTCCAACACCGGACTCGCGGCATCAATCACGCTCTTTCCTAGGCAGGTAGAGTAGGTCCAACTTTTTTCACAGGTTACATTCCAATTTTGGTTTGACAGCATAGTTCAATTTCTATGAACACGCCCCCATCTTTGCCTATGGCGTAGATGCACGCCTCAGCTCTAGCCTCAAGTTTTACGCATCATTGGTGAGTTATTAGTCGGTTTCCATCCACTTGGCGACCGATTTTCATGCGAATATTAAAAAATCCGCATAAATAAAATATGCTCATTTTGTCATCAGCGATGTTCCCATCAACTGTACTTGTTGATGAAAGGTCTGTGCGTGATGACGTAGTGCGCGCAGGTAAATTCCCATGTACCGAGTAAAAAAAAAAGTTTAATAGGTGTCCATCGCATTTTCAACTCTACTGATGGTTTCGTCACTAAAAATGATGCATTATATAGCGAACGTGCCCACTCGTATTGGCACGTGCGCTCTAGCCAACAGCTCATTCCGACATTTCTTGATTCCTTTTATATACAGCTATATATCTGTGTACTCTACTTGTTAGATAATTTACTTCTAGGTTAGGAGTTAACATAAGCATTTCGCTGCACCCGCTATAACATCTTCTAAACCGTCTACTTGACTTAACGTTGATTTGATGAGTTCTGCAAGCACTTCCTTATACGTCAATATGACTTAGAAGTGTGTATGTGCTCAGTGGAGGTCAGGTGCACACTCCAGGGGTGCAACACCTTTGGCAATTGATAGTGTAGTATCGAGTCAATGCTGGCAATTATTGCTGATAAACAAAGGAGTCCGCTCATACTGAACCTTTGATCATAAGTTTTATTAATATCACAAGATTTCAGCATGAGTTTACAGGTGTCAAGATCACCCGGAGAACGGCGTCCCAGATTGCAATGGCCGCTCTAACCTCTTCGTCGTTTTTACCCAGTATATATAATCTTCCCAAGATATGGGTGGCTCCCTCTACTGTCCAATCCCCTGTCTACAACACACAGACTTCTCTGTCCTATCCGGGGTGTCACACTAAAACCGGCTCTCTTTCTGCTAAATAAACATCCTTTCAGGTTCCACTTAAAAACATTAACAAAGTCATAATCTTCATATACTACAATAGTTTCAAAGATGCATGAAATTAAAACTCTTTCAGGGGTAGGCTACAACATTCTTCAGTTAGTCCTGCACATTACATCCAATTTGATGTTTCTTAATAGCCCTATCTGCAGCCAGCAATGACAAACCAGCCCATGTTGTTGCTCTATTAGTTAAAGGTTCCTGTTTAGAACACTCTCATTCCCTCAAAGAATGGCTTAATCACTAAACCAAACATCCTTTAAGTACATTTGTCAGACGCTCTTGTCCAGAACGACTTATAGGAGCAGATTTTTCACCTAGTCATCTAAGGGATTCGAACCAGTGACCTTTTGGTTACTGGTCCAACGCTCTTAACCACTAGGCTACCTGCCAGATACTTATAACCAGAAACTGGGTGATGTTCACTTTCACTTGAGTCATTTTCTATTAAGGTATCTGTACTTTTACTCAAGTATGACAATTGAGTACTTTTCCTCTGTGATCCTTGGGACGTCTGTACCCTAACCTTAACCCCTACCGTAACCCTTACCTTAACCATATAAAATGTAAACTTCAATGGGGTAGGGCCGTCCCAAACCCTGATAGCACGGACCCTGATCATTGCTGGCTTTGACCAAGACAGCCATTTCCCCATGGAGCTGTGTGTGTACATCGCGGATCAAAAATAATGCAAGTTTGCTACGATATTAATAGCAGCTACAAAGTTCGAGCCAATTTAGTTGTGTATCCTCTGTCAAGTGGTCTGGACCTTTATTGCACTGGAGGCAGAGTCCTGTAGGCTACCTGCAGGGTCGCTGGTTCAATCAAGTCCCACTCTGGCTCTTCACTCTCAATTGCTACAGTTGTACTGTGTAAAGACATGCTTTACATTGCACCCAATGGCATTATAATCTGCAAATGCATTGACAAATAAAACCCTGATGATCTCTTTGGAAATCTTCTTTCTATGAGCTTTCTGTCCGTCAAGCATTGTACTTGCTTTATCTTATAGTTTTTTCATCAGTCTTGATGGTGATTTTGCAACATTCTAAGTTGCAGATAGATAAACTCATAACCAGGTAAGAGTTTCTATCTGATGAAGGTCTGATGTAGTGTCTAGATAGACACTAGGTGGCAATGTTGCATTTCTAACAATATAAAGTCAAACCTTGAATGTCAATGTATGCAAATACTGGTAAATCGCTATGAAATGAGAACAATTTGAATGCGGCAGACAGGAAGCACAAACAGGAAGATACTATTTTTAACTTAACACGGTTATTCGGTTACGGAAACTAAATGTCTGTTGAATCGATAGAGATCTGGCTCTAAAGTGAAGAATAGAAGCCAGGTTTTATAGGCGCTCCAGTCCATAGAATTAGGAATTAGAATACTAGAATGGACATTAAACTTCTTACGATGGTCCAAAGGTCAGCCATGTTGGTCAGGGAGTTGGTCAACCATGGTTTGCCAGTGCTGTGATAAGATATTGTGTAAAATAATGAATTTGAATAATTTATCTGCACTATGTTTATTAGCTTGCTAGCCAGCCAATTTTAGAGGAATGATTCCATAAATCCTTCAAATTAACTGCTAATATGCCATTCAAACAATGCAGCCAATCCACAGCCATACACTGGCTGAAATCAGTTGATGATAGGACTTAGACAAGTTGTAAATGCAACAAGTACTGATATTGCATCATATAATAAAACACACATTGTGACATTTATGGCCTGTTTAGATATATTTTAGAGGCTATTTAAACAGAAAATGTGTATAAAACCCCTATAAAATATATTTATAATTATATGACAATATTTTAGGTTGGCAATAATTCCATTACACAATTTCTGATATATCACGCCTTACATTTATTTTCCTGCATAAATCAAATCAGGATTATGCCTCTACTGCCATTCATTCTAATTAGACCGGTTTGTATTTCTCCCTGACCAATATGGCTGCAGTTTTGACCCCATTCTGAAACTTTGATGACATAGCCCCTCTAGTAATTTAATAGGATATCTATGCTCCAGTCACTCTCCAGCCCTAACGACTTATTCCAGATCAGAGCTGTTCATTTCAAGGCTATTGTCAAGGTAACAGGTCATGTCTCCACTGCAGACAATATAAATAGAATACCTATGATCTTCTAGAATGGTAGAGGATTTTAGCTAGAATAGAATGACTCTAATTGCTACATATAATGTTCTCCAAACTCTGACTGGCAAAGAGAAAGATCAACCAAAAGGTCACAGAGATCTAAAGTGCCCAATTGTAACCATGGAGATAAGAATGTTTACATTCTACCCCGACCTTTGCTCTCAATGACATGGAGAGGAACAAGGAGGCCTATGGGAAAAGTGAAGGAAGAGAGAAAGGAAGGAAAGAACAGAAAAGTTGATTCAACATAGACTATATTGATTCTCAGTCTGGGAGAGTGGTATGAGAAAGGAATGGTAGAGGATGAGACAAAGGCTTTTGACCTGAACGAAGCCAGTCCAGATGTCATTTCCTACAGCTGTAGGGATCTTCTTTAGCCTTGTTTGTGTCACAGACTAGTAGATTCTGATAACGGATTGATTTTTAAAAGACACATAGCCTATCGCGCATGCAGTACAGTACTGTATTCTTTAGGACGAAGTTCTAAAATGTACATTTAGCTGCACATTTTAGCCATTCATTTGACTCATGTCTTATCCAGAGGGACTTAACATAAGTTTATTTAAATAAGGAGTCTGAAACCCCTACTCAATACTAACATCTTAAATCCCTCTTCACAATGACAGCGCTAGACTAGAAGATAAGCCTTCCCAATGCATGCATGTGGTGAAACAGGAGACTGATGAGGTTGGAAAGAACTTTGTCCTCCCTCATTCTTTCCCTTAAGCCAGGCAGAGTAGTTATTAAAACGGTGGGGGGGGATTGAGTCAGGCAGAGTGGCTGTGTGTGTGTGTGTAACAGAGGCAGGACTGAGGGCGTCTTATTGTCTGGAGACATCTGATCCGTTCACTGACCTAAGGAATATAGAGCTTAGACTCAGCTGTTTTAACAGAGAGAGAGTCCACCATATTGCTTTCAATCACCCTGTGTTTTCAGACCACAACACCAAGAAGAGCAAGAGACGAGAGGAAGCCACTTTAGGCTATTGAGATGCAGCCTTTAGGCTCTCATCTGTCACATCCTGTCAGATCAGTGGTTGTTGATGAAAGGAGAAAAGCCAAGGTATCTATGACAGTGGAATGGGATAGGACCACAGAGACCCTGCTGTGTGAGTAGGATATATGGGGTTAATTCAATAAGAGGCCTTTCTTCACTGAGCCGTCCTGAGCATCTAGGAGATGCAATACCACAATGCCAGCAGCTTTATGGCAATGCGAGGGAAGCTGACCTACATAGCCCTAGCAGGCAGAACAATGGACTAGTAAGGCTGGGTGCACGTTTAGTTTGCCCTAGCACTTCACAGCTGATTCAAATAACCAACTCATCAAGCTTTGATTATTTGAATCAGCTGTGTAGTGCTAGGGCAAAAACAAAAACGTGCACCCGGGGGGCGCCCTCATTGTAAGCTGATTGAAGGCGAATAAATTCTGCTCTGCGTTGGCAGAAGTCTCTGCGGCTCTGTCCTGTGTTTATTACAGTGTCTGTATGGATGGGCTAAATCAACATGAGCAAAGCTAATAGGCCTTACAATGTTAGTCACTCAGAAAGATGGCCGTGCTAGCATGGATGGACAAACATGGTAATGCATTCAGAACTGATGGGATATGTGTTCTTTATTAAGGGTTAGAGGTCAGGAGTTAGGGCTACTTAGTGATTAGAAGCATATTCGTGGTAAGAAAGGGCCATGTTTCAATCCCCTCTAGAATGACGACCCACAACAATGGACAGAATAACTAAAGGGCTTCAATGTACCTTCCCTCACGCTGAATGTGAGCATTCATAGAGCATACATAACAGGTTATGACAGCCATATGAATGGATCTATAAACAGCCTTAGAAGCACACCAGCAGCCGTAGTGGCAGAGGTTAAATAACTCTGCAAGATAACATTGATCAGTGAAGATGTATATGGATTATGGAAGGGGGATATTGAACTAAATGGCCATCTGACTGAAATCCAATCAAATTTCACATCCATGGGTGGTGTTTGTTTTATTGATTACATTTCTATGAGCCAGGGCCTCCTGAATGCGGTGACAGTGATGGGTGAGGACACAGAGGAAGTTGGCACAGGGAGATGGTCGCCCTGGAGAACACACACAGCCTTACAAGGACAAGGCATGCTCCAACCAACTCCCAGAGTATGACACTACTGGCAGTGTGCCATCAGCAAGTATTCTGTGTGTATAGTATTGACAGAGTATAACTGTAGGATAGGGGGGGAAACTAAATGTAGGTTACTTGTGTGTGTGTGAGAGAGAGAGAGAGTTTGGAGGTGGTGGAGGCAGGTCAGATATCTCCCCCCCAACCACACACCCTCCGTCCGTTTACATAGTTGCCATGGCGAGGCAGAGGTGTTGACGAGTCTTCGCCACATTCCGGGGCATGGCTCCCCCCCCTGGACACTCTCCTCCCTCTCAAGTTTAACATTTACTCTATGCTGTGTACTGTATGTGTGTGCTCATGCAGTCCCCTCCCTACAGTAGCCTCCTGCTGCTGCAGAGCTAGAACCACCAACCTACTGGAATCATTAACCTGTACGGCAGAGGTGCCAAACTCATTCTATGGAGGGCCTAGTGTCTGCGGGTTTTGAGTTTTTCCCTTTCAAATTAAGTCAGACAAGGTGAGGGGAGTTCCTTACTAATTAGTGACCTTATGTCATCAATCTAGTACAAGGGAGTACTGAAAACCTGCATACACTCGGCCCTCTGTGGAATGAGTTTGACACGTGCTGTACAGGGTTTAAGAAGCAGGATTTGGTTAGGCTTAAGCATATCACACAATTTACTATATTGCTTAATTCTAGCCGATGCGTTCAGATCTACAGGAGTGCTTACTGAGTTAGCCGAGGGGCTAGGAGTCCATATGTGAAACAAAAGGACACCCAGGTCTAGAGTTGTTGTAAACTGTTGTTCTGAGCCATCAAGCACAACCAACAGATCCCAGAGATGAGATGTCTAATTCAGGAACAACCATTGAGGATCAAACAAGGCCTTAATTAAACAATCTGTGTCCAGACAAAAACACACACTCATCACCAGAGGGAGAATGGAGGATACAGCACCAAAATCTGGGTCATTTTTTAGAAAGTGAGAGAGGAAGATGGAGAGAGAAAGAGGGGTGGAGAGAAGAGAGACATTTAGGGAGTAAAGGAGAGCAAGGGAATAATAAGAAAAACAGGAGAGTGAAAAAGACAGAGGGGAAGAAGAAGAGGTAATGTGATAAGGAAGAAGAGGTAATGTGATAGAGAAAGTGTGAAAAGTAACTCACTGGAGGCTGACAGTCAGTTCTAAACATAACACTCATCTGCATTTGTAATTGACAGGGAGCGGACACAGAAGCCATTCCCTGAAGAACGACAAGAGATGGCGGGAAGGAGGGAGGGAGGGAAGGAGGGATACAACAAACCAGCTTCAGTCGCGGCACTGTTATAAAACATTTATTCTGGCAGAAATATTTGAAGTTTTTCAGAGGCCTGGAAGCAGAGGCGAATCATAAAAAACCCTGATTGATCGTTGCCCAGAGAAACATTGGCACAGAAGATATTCATGTCAGATAAAAATCCATATTGGGCTTTACAATCATTTACAAAAAGACTTAGAAATCTATTTAAAATTACAAAAAATAAAAATAAACGACAAGTAAGGATCTTTAAAAAGAACTTGCAGTGTTTTGTGTTGGGGGGGGGGGGGGGGGGGGGTTGTCCTGTCTGTGTCTGGGGTTCTATACTTTAGGGAGGTTCTTAGAATAGATCTCAGATCAGCTTCCCCAAGTCCAAACCTGAACTAAATAATTACGAGGTTGCACACAGAACAGACCTTGGGTCAGTGCTTAGGGACACCTTTCACCCACACAGTGGGACAGCTCGAGGCCTTATACGAATACTATAAAATGCATCTCTTTCCTTCAAGTAATGTCTGATCTCATACAGATGTAGGACAGCTGTAAGCCAGGGTTCCACTACACATCTTTCACCAATCCAGTCATGTCAGATTAGAGACTGCTCAAGGAAGGATGAAGGAAGGATGCAATTTGTAAGTAATTTAACAGGGCCCTGGTTTATTGATTGGTACACAGCAGCTCTTCTCCCGTGGGGGGCGCTAGTGAGTTAAACCAGGTCAGATCCCAGAGCCAGAGCCTCAGTTGGTACTCGGCCAGAACCTAGACACAGCTGTTGCCTCTCACAAGAGGTGCACTCACACAGGGTTACATTGGCAGTGTGTATACAGGACAGTGTGTGTGTGTAGGGTTGTATGCGTGTGTACGAGGAGTGTGATTTTATATGTAGATGTTGGGGTACATGGCATTGGGTAAGAGGAGTACACGTTCAAGCAGTAATATATATATATATATATATATATATATATATATATATATATATATATATATATATATATATATATATATATATATATATATATGTGTGTGTGTGTGTATATTTAGTGTTGACAGTATATGGAGTGTGTGTACAAACAGGGTAGCATTGCAGAGGTGGTAGTTGATATCAGGTACAGGACAATTCTAAAAAAGGCCTTCTGGGTCTAGGTTGGGGCAATTAGTAGAGGGTAGGGCTGGTCTGTCACTGGGCAGAATACTGCTGGGTCAACCACTAGCCCCAGGGGGACACACAATAGCCCTGAGAGCCCCAGCCCCATACAAACGCATCACAGGCATTTCTATGGACACACACCTATTGTACTGTACCAGACCAGAGACAGAGGGGAGGAAGACTCCCTAAGGGACCGGGCTCTACTAAACTGGGAGGTGACATGGAGAGTCTTTTTAGGAATGGGTTTGTTGACAGTTTTAACCCCATCCTTCTCCATTGCATTCCAGGGGTGTATCTCAATGCTCTGAAGTGGCTTCCTCGTCCCGTCTTCTTTGCTTCATCTGCACTGATGTGAATGAAACTGGTAGGCATCCTGTGTTTATTGATCAGTGCAGATGAAGGAGAGGAGACGAGGAAGCCACTTTGGAACTCCTTCAGCTAGAGCCAGGTATTGGCTGGGACAGTGTGTTGAGGACTGCAGGTTCCAGCTGGTTCCACTCATTAATACTGTATGCTTCCTATATAAATGATCTCTCCCTCTCTAAGACTGTGTCAGTCAATATCATACCACTCAGTCACAACCATTAGTCCATTCTCTCTTATTGCCCACCTTGCTCCTCAACCTGCCCCATATAAACCCTAGGCCCAACATAACATCAATGTCATTCACAGTGGGGGTAGCACCAGAGTCAGTGTAGAGGGTTACAGCAGGTGAGGTCTGGGTCCAGTGTCTTTCACTGGCTCTAGAGGAGAGCCTCTGAGGTCATCAACGTGCGCCAGGGAACCTGGCCGGTTGCTGTTGAGTCACTGAAATTACATCTCACCAGGATGACATCACACCAAGAACAGGGCAGGACAAAACAGGTGAAGCGGCTCTCTTTCCCAGCCTCAGGTGTGACAACCACACAAATCTAGTATACACACATCTCCATTTAAAGCTTTAAAAACAAAGTCTAATTTCAAAAACTAATTGAGGACAAACGTAGACAAAGTCCACTCTGGTAGGTATACTCCAGGGTTGTTTTGTGCAATACCTAACATCAATACGTTCACACAGGCAGACTAGATAGCCTGCACTCTTCTTTAGCAGTTTATTCAGTTCAGTGTTTTTTCCCCCCCCTCTACAGCTCCTCTCCCGTTGGTGCGCTTAAAAAGCTCCACGGAGCGCACCCGAAGGGCTGTGATTGGTTAATTGGCTGCCGTTGCCGTGGTAATGAGTCGACGCGGTAACAGGCTTGTAGTTCATCAGCTGGAGAAGCTGTGGTCGCTCCAGCGGGCCTGTGCTAGTCAGTCCATCTCTAGGTCCATGAGTTTGTTGCGTGAGCGGGGTGTGTGTGTGGTGTTGCGGCAGCAGCAGTGGGCACAGAGGAGGCCCAGGAGGAGAGAGAAGAGCCCCACGGACACAGAGGCTACAGAACCGTACAGCAGAGGCAGCTTCAGGGAGTCCCACACTGGAGGGAGACAGAGAGAGAGAGAGACAGAGACCGAGAGAGACACACAGAGAGAGCGAGAGAGAATGTCTTTATTATTTTGGAACTTCTGAGTGTAATGTTTACTGTTAATATTTTTATTGTTTATTTCTCTTTTGTTTACTATCTACTTCACTTGCTTTGGCAATGTTAACATACGTTTCCCATGCCAATAAAGCCCTTAAATTGAAATTGAATTGAGAGAGAGAGAGAGTTCCCCGTTACTCACTGGGGAACCGTACGGTGAGGAACACCCTGGTAGAGGTGAGTTCTGCCCCCTGTGTCCAGGCCCCCGTGGAGGCAGAGCGGTACCAGGGCGTGGCCTGGCAGTGGTACTCCCCGCTGTCGCTGTCCTGGGTGGCGTGGATGTTCAGGGCGTAGGTGTGTGTGTCCGTGCGCTCCAGGGACACGTCACTGCTGGCGTTGCGCGCCTCCTTCTTGACCAAACCGAAGCGGTCCACGCTGGCCAGTAGGGTGCCCGCATTCCCCCCTCTCAGCCGTGTGAGGTACCAACGCACCTCGTAGGCCAGGTCATCTGAGGACAGGGTCATATTAAACCACTTCATTGGGTTTATATGTAATATAGCTAACATCAGCAGATTACAACTGGATAGAGCGACAGGAAGAGAGGGAGGGGAGCCTGGATAGAGCGACAGGAAGAGAGGGGGAGGGGGGACTGGATAGAGCGACAGGAAGAGAGGGGGAGGGGAGCCTGGTTAGAGCGACAGGAAGAGAGGGGGAGGGGGACTGGATAGAGCGACAGGAAGAGATGGGGAGGGGGGACTGGATAGAGCGACAGGAAGAGAGGGGGAGGGGGGACTGGATAGGGCGACAGGAAGAGAGGGGGAGGGGGGACTGGATAGGGCGACAGGAAGAGAGGGGGAGGGGAGCCTGGATAGAGCGACAGGAAGAGAGGGGGAGGGGGGACTGGATAGAGCGACAGGAAGAGAGGGGGAGGGGGGACTGGATAGAGCGACAGGAAGAGAGGGGGAGGGGGGACTGGATAGGGCGACAGGAAGAGAGGGGGAGGGGGGACTGGATAGGGCGACAGGAAGAGAGGGGGAGGGGAGCCTGGATAGAGCGACAGGAAGAGAGGGGGAGGGGGGACTGGATAGAGCGACAGGAAGAGAGGGGGAGGGGGGACTGGATAGGGCGACAGGAAGAGAGGGGAGCCTGGATAGAGCGACAGGAAGAGAGGGGGAGGGGGGACTGGATAGGGCGACAGGAAGAGAGGGGAGCCTGGATAGAGCGACAGGAAGAGAGGGGGAGGGGGGACTGGATAGAGCGACAGGAAGAGAGGGGAGCCTGGTTAGAGCGACAGGAAGAGAGGGGAGCCTGGATAGAGCGACAGGAAGAGAGGGGAGCCTGGATAGAGCGACAGGAAGAGAGGGGAGCCTGGATAGAGCGACAGGAAGAGAGGGGGAGGGGAGCCTGGATAGAGCGACAGGAAGAGAGGGGGAGGGAGACTGGAGACAGAGGTGGAAGGAGAACATGTAAAGTCTTTGTGCCAAGTATTTTATAGAAATCCTTTCCATATGGTTGAGGCCAAAGGTTTCATCAGTCTATCGCTGAACCTACAGTTAGTGTCTGGTGTTGCCACCGTCTCAATGAGAATTCATGAATCTAAAGAAAACTCTACATGTGAATAGACATGCCATCACTGAGAGACCATAGAATACAGTATACATCTTCCATATGGATATATCCATTTCTCTATCCATGTATTCATATATCTGTGTATCTGTACTAAGGGCTCTTAACAGAGGTCTAGAGAGGAGCAGCTTTAACTGGTCATTAATGTGTCTAAAGGGGACTATCATTACTGTTCCACCCACACACAGATTACACATCCATACTGTGTGTGTCTACAGCCACCTTTAGAAAACATCTCAGAGAAAGAGGGAAGGATGAAGAGGAAAATATAAAGAAGAAAAGAGACTAGAGAAGAAAAAGACTATAAATAAAAGAGTGAGCAACAAGAAAAGGAGAGAACTAGAGAGAGCGAGAGAGAAACAAGAGAGCAGCGAGAGTGAGCGAGCGAGAGCAGCGAGAGTGAGCGAGCGAGCGAGGAGTAGCGAGAAGCAGCGCGAGAACGAGAGCAGCGAGAGAGCGAGCGAGCGAGCGAGCAGCGAGAGAGAGCGAGCAGCGTGAGAGAGCGAGCAGCGTGAGAGAGCAAGCAGCAAGAGAGCGAGCGAGAGAGAGCGAGCAGCGTGAGAGAGCGAGCAGCGTGAGAGAGCGAGCAGCGTGAGAGAGCGAGCAGCGAGAGAGAGAGAGCAAGCATCGAGAGAGAGCGAGCGAGCATCGAGAGAGAGCGAGCGAGCAGCGAGAGAGAGCGAACGAGCAGCGAGAGAGAGCGAACGAGCAGCGAGAGAGAGAGCGAGCGAGCAGCGAGCGAGCAGCGAGAGAGAGCGAGCAGCGAGAGAGAGCGAGCAGCGAGAGAGAGCGAGCAGCGAAAGAGAGCGAGCAGCGAGAGAGAGCGAGCAGCGAGAGAGAGCGAGCAGCGAGAGAGCGAGCAGCGAGAGAGCGAGCGAGCGAGCGAGAGAGAGCGAACGAGCAGCGAGAGAGAGCGAACGAGCAGCGAGAGAGAGAGCGAACGAGCAGCGAGAGAGAGCGAACGAGCAGCGAGAGAGAGAGCGAGCGAGCAGCGAGAGAGAGCGAGCAGCGAGAGAGAGCGAGCGAGCAGCGAGAGAGAGCGAACGAGCAGCGAGAGAGAGCGAGCGAGCATCGAGAGAGAGCGAGCGAGCAGCGAGAGAGAGCGAGCGAGCAGCGAGAGAGAGCGAACGAGCAGCGAGAGAGAGCGAACGAGCAGCGAGAGAGAGAGCGAGCGAGCAGCGAGCGAGCAGCGAGAGAGAGCGAGCAGCGAGAGAGAGCGAGCAGCGAGAGAGAGCGAGCAGCGAAAGAGAGCGAGCAGCGAGAGAGAGCGAGCAGCGAGAGAGAGCGAGCAGCGAGAGAGCGAGCAGCGAGAGAGAGCGAGCAGCGAGAGAGGAAAATATAAAGAAGAAAAGAGACTAGAGAAGAAAAAGACTATAAATAAAAGAGTGAGCAACAAGAAAAGGAGAGAACTAGAGAGAGCGAGAGAGAAACAAGAGAGCAGCGAGAGTGAGCGAGCGAGAGCAGCGAGAGTGAGCGAGCGAGCGAGGAGTAGCGAGAAGCAGCGCGAGAACGAGAGCAGCGAGAGAGCGAGCGAGCGAGCGAGCAGCGAGAGAGAGCGAGCAGCGTGAGAGAGCGAGCAGCGTGAGAGAGCAAGCAGCAAGAGAGCGAGCGAGAGAGAGCGAGCAGCGTGAGAGAGCGAGCAGCGTGAGAGAGCGAGCAGCGTGAGAGAGCGAGCAGCGAGAGAGAGAGAGCAAGCATCGAGAGAGAGCGAGCGAGCATCGAGAGAGAGCGAGCGAGCAGCGAGAGAGAGCGAACGAGCAGCGAGAGAGAGCGAACGAGCAGCGAGAGAGAGAGCGAGCGAGCAGCGAGCGAGCAGCGAGAGAGAGCGAGCAGCGAGAGAGAGCGAGCAGCGAGAGAGAGCGAGCAGCGAAAGAGAGCGAGCAGCGAGAGAGAGCGAGCAGCGAGAGAGAGCGAGCAGCGAGAGAGCGAGCAGCGAGAGAGCGAGCGAGCGAGCGAGAGAGAGCGAACGAGCAGCGAGAGAGAGCGAACGAGCAGCGAGAGAGAGAGCGAACGAGCAGCGAGAGAGAGCGAACGAGCAGCGAGAGAGAGAGCGAGCGAGCAGCGAGAGAGAGCGAGCAGCGAGAGAGAGCGAACGAGCAGCGAGAGAGAGCGAGCGAGCATCGAGAGAGAGCGAGCGAGCAGCGAGAGAGAGCGAGCGAGCAGCGAGAGAGAGCGAACGAGCAGCGAGAGAGAGCGAACGAGCAGCGAGAGAGAGAGCGAGCGAGCAGCGAGAGAGAGCGAGCGAGCAGCGAGAGAGAGCGAACGAGCAGCGAGAGAGAGCGAACGAGCAGCGAGAGAGAGAGCGAGCGAGCAGCGAGCGAGCAGCGAGAGAGAGCGAGCAGCGAGAGAGAGCGAGCAGCGAGAGAGAGCGAGCAGCGAAAGAGAGCGAGCAGCGAGAGAGAGCGAGCAGCGAGAGAGAGCGAGCAGCGAGAGAGCGAGCAGCGAGAGAGAGCGAGCAGCGAGAGAGAGCGAACGAGCAGCGAGAGAGAGCGAGCGAGCATCGAGAGAGAGCGAGCGAGCAGCGAGAGAGAGCGAGCGAGCGAGCAGCGAGAGAGAGCGAACGAGCAGCGAGAGAGAGCGAACGAGCAGCGAGAGAGAGAGCGAGCGAGCAGCGAGCGAGCAGCGAGAGAGAGCGAGCAGCGAGAGAGAGCGAGCAGCGAGAGAGAGCGAGCAGCGAAAGAGAGCGAGCAGCGAGAGAGAGCGAGCAGCGAGAGAGAGCGAGCAGCGAGAGAGCGAGCAGCGAGAGAGCGAGCAGCGAGAGAGCGAGCAGCGAGAGAGCGAGCGAGCGAGCGAGAGAGAGCGAACGAGCAGCGAGAGAGAGCGAACGAGCAGCGAGAGAGAGAGCGAACGAGCAGCGAGAGAAAGCAGTGAGAGAGCGAACAGCGAGAGAGAGCAGCGAGAGAGTGAGCAGAGAGAGAGCGAGCGAGCAGAGAGAGCGAGCGAGCAGAGAGCGAGCAGCGGCGAGAGAGAGCGAGCAGCGGCGAGAGAGAGCGAGCAGCGGCGAGAGAGAGCGAGCAGCGGCGAGAGAGAGCGAGCAGCGGCGAGAGAGAGCGAGCAGCGGCGAGAGAGAGCGAGCAGCGAGAGAGCGAGCAGCGAGAGAGCGAGCAGCGAGAGAGAGAGCAGCGAGAGAGAGAGCAGCGAGAGAGAGCGAGCAGCGAGAGAGAGAGCGAGCTGCGCCAGTGACACAGAATGTGGTATGACATCTCTAGTCATATTTGATATCCTGTCCAGCAGCCTCTAATTACTAGACATCAACCACCAATACAGAGTTCTCTCCACACAAGAGTTGGAAGTAAAAATAAATAAATAAATCCAGTACCATGGGGTGAATCCTAACTTTAAGTAACATTTTCACTTAGTATCCCATTGACATCAATGCTTGACTAACTGAAGATTTCTCAGTTTTTTTTAAATGTCCATTAAGACTGCTAATACAAGGCCTACTCTGTGAAAAATATGAAGATTATGATGGTGATGATGATGATGAATAAGATGGGGAAAGGCAGGAAGGGATACATCTATATTTAGAGATGGAACGGAGTGCACAGCAACCACTAGTTTCCACGGATACAAACTCGGTGTCCGGAGACTAGAGGTGACTGGATGTGACACGGGCCTAAACGTAGAGGGCCTCTGGACTAATGGACCAATCAGGCCGATTACTCCAGACCTAATTGAGGACTGGTCAGTGGACGTTAGTCTTAAAGGGATAGTTTGGTGGCTAGTGTTAACGGGATAGTTTGGTAGCTGCGCTGTTGTCAGTCTTAACCCTTTTCACTCGTGGAAATTGGCCTGTATGGATAGGGCCACATTTAAAATGTTTTTAACAGAATAAATATTTAAAAAATATGCATAACCATGGTAGCAATGATAAGGGAAGAGTTTGGAGATTATGGGGAAATGATCTGACCAAAGGTGAGGATAGTTCACCAGACAAGACTGAATCCAAACATTATACACTTCATGTGCATTTTACATTTACAGTACTTTTTGCAGCATTTGTCAATAAAGAAATCTAAAAATACTCTGGATACATTCAGTAACATAAGAATAGTTGCTAAAATGGGAAGGGGTCTGTCCATGATAGGGCGTTGTTCTGCCTTCTTGATATCTCAGTCGTGGGAAAGTGTCAGTAACATGCATGTAAGTCTCCCCTGGCTCAAAGTTAAGGAGAGATTGACTGCATCACTATTGGTCTTTGTGCGAGGTATTGATGTGTTATAGGTACCAAACTGTCTGTTCAAGCAGTTGCCACACAGTTTGGACACTCATTGGTACAACACAAGACATGCAGCCAGAGGTCTCTTCACAGACCCCAGGTCCAGAACAGAGAATGGGAAACGCACAGTATTAAATACAGCCATGACTACATGGAACTCTGGCACCCTAGGTAACTCAAACTAGCAATAAAACCAGATTAAAAAAAACTGAAAAAGAACACCTTACTAATCCTAACATATGCCAAAAATACCAAATATTCATGAAAATTCTGACGTAGTTGAAACATAACAAAAAAAGATTAGACGTTTTTGAGTGAGAGGTCTACCTGGTGTGTCCAAGTGGCCACACCTCTCCAGAATGTGCACAGTTCTATTAGTAATTTCAATGCACTTTTATGAATCAATGAAAGAGCCTTCAAATAATAAAGGTGCTTGCCTAGCTTTGCCATTGAGGAACTGAAGCAAGCACTTGTAGTTTTTTGTTTGGAACAATCCAAAAACGGCCCATTATAAATCTCAATGTGGTTCAGGTGGGCATCGTTTGAAAGCCTGTTCCATTGCCAACATGACTAGCTAAGTTCTAAAATATCCCCTGCTCAAAAAAATAAAGGGAACACTAAAATAACACATCCTAGATCTGAATGAATGAAATAATCTTATTAAATACTTTTTTCTTTACGTAGTTGAATGTGCTGACAACAAAATCACACAAAAATGATCAATGAAAATCAAATTTATCAACCCATGGAGGTCTGGATTTGGAGTCACACTCAAAATTAAAGTGGAAAACCACACTACAGGCTGATCCAACATTGATGTAACGTCCTTAAAACAAGTCAAAATGAGGCTCAGTAGTGTGTGTGGCCTCCACGTGCCTGTATGACCTCCCTACAACGCCTGGGCATGATCCTGATGAGGTGGCGGATGGTCTCCTGAGATCTCCTCCCAGACCTGGACTAAAGCATCCGCCAACTCCTGGACAGTCTGTGGTGCAACGTGGCGTTGGTGGATGGAGCGAGACATGATGTCCCAGATGTGCTCAATTGGATTCAGGTCTGGGGAACGGGCGGGCCAGTCCATAGCATCAATGCCTTCCTCTTGCAGGAACTGCTGACACACTCCAGCCACATGAGGTCTAGCATTGTCTTGCATTAGGAGGAACCAGCATATGGTCTCACAAGGGGTCTGAGGATCTCATCTCGGTACCTAATGGCAGTCAGGCTACCTCTGGCGAGGGCTGTGCGGCCCCCCAAAGAAATGCCACCCCACACCATGACTGATCCACCGCCAAACCGGTCATGCTGGAGGATGTTGCAGGCAGCAGAATGTTCTCCACGGCGTCTCCAGACTCTGTCACGTCTGTCACATGTGCTCAGTGTGAACCTGCTTTCATCTGTGAAGAGCACAGGGCACCAGTGGCGAATTTGCCAATCTTGGTGTTCTCTGGCAAATGCCAAACGTCCTGCTGTAAGCACAACCCCCACCTGTGGACGTCGGGCCCTCATACCACCCTCATGGAGTCTGTTTCTGACCGTTTGAGCAGACCTGCTGGAGGTCATTTTGCAGGTCTCTGGCAGTGCTCCTCCTGCTCCTCCTTGCACAAAGATGGAGGTAGCAGTCCTGCTGCTGGGTTGTTGCCCTCCTACGGCCTCCTCCACGTCTCCTGATGTACTGGCCTGTCTCCTGGTAGCGCCTCCATGCTCTGGACACTACGCTGACAGACACAGCAAACCTTCTTGCCACAGCTCGCATTGATGTGCCATCCTGGATGAGCTGCACTACCTGAGCCACTTGTGTGGGTTGTAGACTCCGCCTCATGCTACCACTAGAGTGAAAGCACCGCCAGCATTCAAAAGTGACCAAAACATCAGCCAGGAAGCATAGGAACTGAGAAGTGGTCTGTGGTCACCACCTGCAAAACCAGTCCTTTATTGGGGGTGTCTTGCTAATTGCCTATAATTTCCACCTGTTGTCTACTCCATTTGCACAACAGCATGTGAAATTTATTGTCAATCAGTGTTGCTTCCTAAGTGGACAGTTTGATTTCACAGAAGTGTGATTGACTTGGAGTTACATTGTGTTGTTTAAGTGTTCCCTTTATTTGTTTGAGCAGTGTATATCTTAGTGTTAGGCTTACACAAGGCACTTCAGACAAACATTGTAATTTTGGTGTCATGAGTGCGTTCAAGTGAGTGTTCTGCGGCAAATTTTCAACACAATACGACAAACATAGGCTCATTCTGTTCAGAACAACCCAGGGTATGACATGCCATCTAGTAACTGTACATCAAAACATAGAGAACATAAATGTTGATCCTGTAAATACATTAATAAAAAATGGAAATGTGAAGTGCACATTTGGACTCACGGGCGTGTGGTTTGCTTGTATGACATCAATGCGGTATTTATTATAATCCTCAACGTCTCATCTTTTAGAACACGTGGACTGCTCTAGATTTACAGAATTCCCCAGATTACTCAGATTACTACGCTAAAGTAGCCTAAATCATCCTTGACGAGTTACAGGTGCTAAAACTAGTAGTTGTAAAAGTAGTAGTGGTAGTGCGTTGCTAGGTAACGACGTAAACGATGCCACTTTATATGAACGTGGCCATGTGTATGGGCAGGAGAGGCTCTAACAATGGGAACTCCAAACCACCCGTTGTATAAACACAATTATAACGTCTGCCGGTTGAAACTCATACAGCGCTGTACGGCGGACAGCCTGAGCTCTGACGTCATATAACAGAGACCCATGGGGCGGCGCACAATTGGCCCAGCGTCGTCCAGGGTAGGGGAGGGAATGGCCGGCAGGGGATGTAGCTCAGTTGGTAGAGCATGGCGTTTACAATGCCAGGGTTGTGGGTTCGATAAAATAATGTATGTGCTAACTGTAAGTCACTCTGGATAAGAGCGTCTGCTAAATGACTAAAATGTAAATGTAAATAACATGTTACTGTACAGCCCCTGCGATCCAATTGAGGCGCTCATCAATGACCAAATCTGCCATTTTCAACCCGTATATGGGATGACAGGGGCTGTGAGTGTAAAGGGTTAATAGTTTGGTAGCTGGGCCTTTTATATTGAATCGAAAGTAGGGTGTTTCTATGAAGCCACTCAGTTCCTATCTGAAAGGATATCCTAAGTTATAAAGCTTTATAAATCCACTGTTTGCCTCCTTTGACATTGAATACAATTATAGCAAAAGGACAGGGAGCGAGAACATGAAGATATTTAAATAATAACACATCCCTGGAGCTGTATGAACATCCATTACAATACCCAAATAGAAGATATCTAAAGAGGAATTGAGGTGAACGCCACACCTTAGAGAAACAAATAGAAGGTATGTAATGGGTCTTCTTCAGTGGAGGTATGGCTAGGTCATAGATCAGGCTATTCCCCTGAGCTTTGGTTTCAAGTGCCAAGACCCCCTGTACCAGGCACTGCAGATAACATTCTCTCACTTACATGCACACACATGCTTGCGAGCACACACACACACACACACACACACACACACACACACACACACACACACACACACACACAGCCTCAGATTGGTCCCAGCTGTTCCAGTGTACTGTAATTCCTCTCATATGCTGCTCTTTGAACCACACGCGTAACAACAATAACCGAGACGGCAAAACAAATACATCATCACCACCAGTGTTCCCATTAACAAGCTTGATCCCACCACAACACAACAGTATGCTGCAAGATTCCTTCCACACTTTACAGTCTCCCACTAGCCCCTTTATCTTCCTCCTCCTCCATCCTCCTCCTCCCGTCTCATCAACACCAGGACCCACTGAGGAGAAATAAAACTAGAATGTCTGCACATCGAAATGAACGGAATAAAATACATTTGATTGTTTCATTCCATGTATTGGTCCCCAGAGGGGGGAGTGAGTTAGTTTTTCCAGCAGCAGCAGAAGGTAAAGACCAACAGTGGTAGAGACACTACAGGCATCCAGAACACAGACCTCAACAGGGATACTGCCACTGATGTCTGATAGAACAAAGTCTATTACATGTGGGCCATAAAACACCGCTACAACACACCACACAGGAATACTAAACACTGCATGGACCTCGTAGAATCACAACGAGCAGAACAGCCATTCCAATTACGAGCAACGGGCCATGTCCGACGAGCGGCGGCCATATTGGGTGTCTCATTTGGAATTGATGCCAACAAGTCACGACATCGCATACATTCTATTGTGTCGCCATATTTGGGTGGAATGTGAAAAATAGAGTAGACCTTAGAGTTATGGGCTGACCTAAAGATACATATCCATGAAACACAACCCATGTCTGTTCTGTTGTGCTACCCATTCTATTTCTATGCTCAAGCTGTCCTCCCCTTTATTACCAGACTTAATGGCCTGAGTGAGTCTCTTTCCCCACTCCAGTGAGTTAGACTGTTCTCTCTTCACCACTCCTTTAGGAGATCTCTCCAGTCTCTTCTCCCTGTGAGTGGGTAATGGACCATGGAATAGAGCTATTAATTACTGGCTGGAGAGGAGAGGAGAAGAGAACAGGTTTAGCAGGCTAGTTTGATTCTGTGGGACAGGCTAGGAGAGAACAGGGTTAGCAGACTAGGAGAGAACAGGGTTAGCAGGCTAGTTTGGTTCTGTGGGGCAGGCTAGGCGAGAACAGGGTTAGCAGGCTAGTTTGATTCTGTGGGGCAGGCTAGGAGAGTACAGGGTTAGCAGGCTAGTTTGATTCTGTGGGGCAGGCTAGGAGAGTACAGGGTTAGCAGGCTAGTTTGATTCTGTGGGGCAGGCTAGGAGAGAACAGGGTTAGCAGGCTAGTTTGATACTGTGGGGCAGGCTAGGAGAGTACAGGGTTAGCAGGCTAGTTTGATTCTGTGGGGCAGGCTAGGAGAGAACAGGGTTAGCAGGCTAGTTTGGTTCTGTGGGGCAGGCTAGGAGAGTACAGGGTTAGCAGGCTAGTTTGATTATGTGGGGCAGGCTAGGAGAGAACAGGGTTAGCAGGCTAGTTTGATACTGTGGGGCAGGCTAGGAGAGGAGATAGAGACTAGACAGTGAACTACTGTAATCTTAAAGGATGGTTCAATCCTAGTCTGACATTTTCATGCTTCTTTAGTGGGCTTAAAGTACTGGGCCGAGTCCATATTCCACTCAATACAATTTTATGTTCCATCTTTCTCTTGATCTTAACCTTCTTTTGTCCTTTTGATGTTTTGTCCTCTCACGGCGGCTACTGGCACAAGCAGGGACAAAGTCTCCAGTTTCTCCCCTAAGGAAACAGACACTCTGTACTCTGGGTACAGAGACACGACAGCATCTGAGAAAAACCGCTGTTGCTCGTCAGCTCTGACTGCTGCCACGCCACGCAAAACAAACACATAACTCTTTGATGACAACATCCTAGTGTCCCAACCACTCACACTCAAGGACACACTTCTATCCATTTCCTGTGCATTCTACACATTTGCTGTGCATTCCTTGCGTTGTGAACATCTGACGTCTCCCGTTAGTCTTGGTCAACAGGCATCAACACGCCAGGCCAACGGCTAGCTAGCTTTCTCAACTGCATCAGTTCACAAGTGCAACATTCCCACCAACACACATGCAGTCTGTCGGTCTCACACAATCACATTTACATTTTAGTCATTTAGCAGACGCTCTTAACCAGAGCGACTTACAGGAGCAATTAGGGTTAAGTGCCTTGCTCAAGGGCACATTAACGTCATTTAGCAGACGCTCTTAGCCAGAGCGACTCGCAAATTGGTGCGTTCACCCTATAGCCAGTGGGATAACCACTTTACAATCACCACACTGGCTGTGTCCTAATGGTCTAATATATATTTATTTCCTTGATGGCCACTGATCTGAAAAGGTCATGATGATAAACCAAGAGAAATGGTTTAAATCCATCTGTCCAGTCATATCAGCTAGGAAAGGAAACGGGAAAAGGAAACAAGGAAAGGAGGCCGTTTGTGTCATCTTATGGTCTCTCTGTGACGCTAGGTCTTGTGGGTAGGCCCATTCCGGAGCTGCGTAGGAACGGGATTATCCTGCTCAGACTTGTTCCTGCGTTGTAAATGTTGTATATAGGGTATCACTGTCGATTCCTCAACATTTACACCAAACCATCAGTCACATCATGTCCCATCCAGTCCCTCTCCTTTCTCTCTGCTATTCTTCTAGACTTCTGTTCTCCAAGTTTATCTAACACTTGGTTTCATGTTGTATTGTTGGCAGTTTTACAGCACCTCACATATCCTACATTAACAGCATTAATATGGGGATTAAATATGCCCCACCCCTGTAATAGGACACATAATAAATAGGGTGTGTGTGTGTGTGTGTGTGTGTGTGTGTGTGTGCGCGCGCGCGCTAAGACAGCAATAAAAGTTGGGTAACATCCGGTGCATGACTAAACGACAGCACACACTCACTTGACTGTAAGAAGACATACGTGTGAGTTTAGGACACCGCAGACGGCAGGGTTGGGCAATACCGTATCAGTCGGCACATGACTAAATGAAACAAACCACTGCCACACCTTAAGGAAACGAGATGTATCTGTTTTAGTATCAGTTGGATTAGTTGTAACAATTTGGCTTGAATAGTGCGTCACAATACCCATTTTGAGGCATCATGACCAAGACAATAAGAGTAGCTCAGTAATACCATTCCCCTGCAGCCTTCCAGCTGTCTCCCTGTAGGTAACTAACTGCTATGTTCTTCCATCAGGAAAAGAAGCTGCAACTGCCCATAAAATTACTACGACATTCCATTACGTTCTCTGATATGCATGTGAATAACAGAAAGGCGTGTGTGTGAGAGACTGTGTGTATGCATGTGAATACATGCACACACACCAACAGCTGGGGTTCTGAAAAATGACACTTTTCCCCCCTCTTGCGTAATCGCATTATCACATTCAGACACACACACACACACACACACACACACACAGCTGCTGAGCAGAATTCTGTTCTGATCTGACTGCTCTCTGTTGTGTTAGACTGGACTGTAGAACATAGAAAGATAATATCAGAGAGACACAGCGAGCGAGAGACACAGCGAGCGAGAGACACAGCGAGCGAGAGACACAGCGAGCGAGAGAGAGCGAGCGAGCGACACAGCGAGCGAGAGACACAGCGAGCGAGAGACACAGCGAGCGAGAGACACACAGAGAGAGAGAGTGATTTATGTAATCTAATGGCTGAGAGAGGGAGGGAGAGGAAGACAAAGTGAGAGAGAGAGAGTTGATAAGAGAGAGAATGAGACAGAGCGACTTCCAGTAAGAGGTCATACTGCACTCCTCCCTGAGCAGGGAGAACGGGAGAGATTGAGTGCAGAAAGAACAGTGTGATAAGAGGCAGGATGAGGACAGGAGGAGAGGATGTGGGAAGGATGTAGAGATGTGAACAGGAGAGCTGATAAGAAACTAATGAACTCTGTCTCAACACTGGAAGGTTGTGATCCAGCCATCACCTGATGAGAGTGTGTGATGTCTCCTACCTGACTTGGGGGATGCTCCAGAGACGCTCAGGGCACACACC